>NW_026280247.1:57500-121997 GCF_023373465.1 Oncorhynchus keta | reverse complement strand
CCCAGTGGGTGTGTCTACAGTGTAATAATGGGGTCACATTGTAAATATCTGTTCCCAGTCACAGTGTAATAATGGGAATATGTTATTGTAAATGATGTCTGTTCCCAGTGGGTGTGTCTACAGTGTAATAATGGGGTTATATGTTAGTCACATTGTAAATGATGTCTGTTCCCAGTGGGTGTGTCTACAGTGTAATAATGGGGTTATATGTTAGTCACATTGTAAATGATGTCTGTTCCCAGTGGGTGTGTCTACAGTGTAATAATGGGGTTATATGTTAGTCACATTGTAAATGTTCCCAGTGTCTGTTCCACATTGTAAATGATGTCTGTTCCCAGTGTCTACAGTGTAATAATGGGGTTATATGTTAGTCACATTGTAAATGACGTCTGTTCCCAGTGTTCCCAGTGGTCTGTGTGTCTACAGTGTAATAATGGGGTTATATGTTAGTCACATTGTAAATGATGTCTGTTCCCAGTGGGTGTGTCTACAGTGTAATAATGGGGTTATATGTTAGTCACATTGTAAATCACATTGAAATGTCTGTTCCCAGTGGGTGTGTCTACAGTGTAATAATGGGGTTATATGTTAGTCACATTGTAAATGATGTCTGTTCCCAGTGGGTGTGTCTACAGTGTAATAATGGGGTTATATGTTAGTCACATTGTAAATGATGTCTGTTCCCAGTGGGTGTGTCTACAGTGTAATAATGGGGTTATATGTTAGTCACATTGTAAATGATGTCTGTTCCCAGTGGGTGTGTCTACAGTGTAATAATGGGGTTATATGTTAGTCACATTGTAAATGATGTCTGTTCCCAGTGGGTGTGTCTACAGTGTAATAATGGGGTTATATGTTAGTCACATTGTAAATGATGTCTGTTCCCAGTGGGTGTGTCTACAGTGTAATAAATGATGTCTGTTCCCATGGGGGTTATATGTTAGTCACATTGTCAATGATGTCTGTTCCCATTGTAAGTGTAATGATGTTAGTCACATTGTAAATGATGTCTGTTCCCAGTGGGTGTGTCTACAGTGTAATAATGGGGTTATATGTTAGTCACATTGTAAATGATGTCTGTTCCCAGTGGGTGTGTCTACAGTGTAATAATGGGGTTATATGTTAGTCACATTGTAAATGATGTCTGTTCCCAGTGGGTGTGTCTACAGTGTAATAATGGGGTTATATGTTAGTCACATTGTAAATGACGTCTGTTCCCAGTGGGTGTGTCTACAGTGTAATAATGGGGTTATATGTTAGTCACATTGTAAATGACGTCTGTTCCCAGTGGGTGTGTCTACAGTGTAATAATGGGGTTATATGTTAGTCACATTGTAAATGACGTCTGTTCCCAGTGGGTGTGTCTACAGTGTAATAATGGGGTTATATGTTAGTCACATTGTAAATGATGTCTGTTCCCAGTGGGTGTGTCTACAGTGTAATAATGGGGTTATATGTTAGTCACATTGTAAATGATGTCTGTTCCCAGTGGGTGTGTCTACAGTGTAATAATGGGGTTATATGTTAGTCACATTGTCAAGTCCAGTAAAGAATAATTCACACCTGGGTTTAAATCCTATTTGAAATCTTTCAAATAAAAACAGCGTTTGCTAAGCTGGTCTGGACTGCCAAATGGGCGGGGTTTGTACTTGTGTGACTATTGTCCTGGCTCCATTGCAACAGATGAGTTCAATCAAGCCCAGCAAAAGTGTTTGAAATGGTTTCAAATAGTATTTGTACACAGCTCTGGATGAATGTCTCCTCATGAGGTGCCTAAACCGCCGCAATACAGAAGTGTATTAATTTGCATGAATAAATAATGATCATAGTTCTATTCTTCCTTCCAGACAGGAAGGTAGTGTAGGTTTGTGGTTGACTGGGAAATGAAATACCACTGAGACTGCTGCTACATTATTCAACAAGATGTAAGCAATCTGTGTAGTGTGTCGCTCTCTTATTCTCTCTCTCTCTCTCTCTCTCTCTCTCTCTCTCTCTCTCTCTCTCTCTCTCTCTGTCTCTCTGTCTGTGTGTGTATGTATGTGTGTGTAGTGTGGTAGCACTGCAGCCTGAAAGTAAGGATTAAAGAAGCAGTAACCAAGCAGTGGTCAGGACCGAGGACAGAGGTCAGGGCCGAGGACAGCGGTCAGGACCGAGGACAGCAGTCAGGACCGAGGACAGCAGTCAGGACCGAGGACAGCGGTCAGGACCGAGGACAGCGGTCAGGACCGAGGACAGCAGTCAGGACCGAGGACAGCGGTCAGGACCGAGGACAGCGGACAGGATCAAGGACAGTGGTCAGGACAAAGGACAGTGGTCAGGACCAAAACATAGGAGTTTAGTTTCCTCTTTTAGGTGTACTTTGTGGTCCTGGTAAAATGTATGGCAGAAGATGTAAATCAAAACGACTGTTGGTTTTCTTCCACTTGGAAGCAGAGTGAAGGAGATGACTGTAATATCTCTGACATCTTCTATGTTAACAACAGTCAGAGATGGCTATATATCCGTTCATTCTGTCTATCTGCGTCAGTATCCATTAGCAACTCAGTATTATTTTAACCAGAAGACACTGAAAGTGAAATCCATCGGTCTATTCACGTAACAGACAGTTTGTTCTTTCAGCTTTTACAACATTATGTGAAGAGAAAGTATTTATGTCAGGGATAGACTCTGCGATACGAATGTCTTTCTGTTTCTGTCAGGGAAAGACGTATTTAAGATAAAAGTAGCATAAAAGTTCGTAACATTTTAAAGGAATGCTTGCTTTGCTCCAGTGTGTATAAATGCTTCTTCCACAAGGTCTGTGTCCCAAATGGCAGCCTATTTTCTATACAAGTTACTACATTTGACCAGAGCCCAATGGGATATCCTATGGGACCTGGTAAAAAGTAGTGCACTACACAGGGAATAGGGTGCCACTCAGGACACGCACAAGGTCATCTGAGACGCACTTAGGAGGAACCATAATTAAGAGACCATTTTCTCTCATCACAAAGAGTCTCTGGTGAGGTTATGATTCATCCTGACTATCTAGGGCCTACGTTTTCTTCAAGTTTCAAGTGCACGCGTCCCAAATGGCACCCTATTCTCTAAATAGTGCACTACTTTTGAACAGGGCTCATAGGGCTCTAGTCAAAAGTAATGCAGTATGGAAGGAATAGGGTAGGGAATAGGTTGCCATTTGGGACACAGTCCTTCTAACATGAGTATCATTAGGATCTACAGATATGTGTAATTATATGTGACCTTGGCTTTGGTTGACGGAAGTGCTGTGTGTTTACGATGACTCGATTTAAAACATGAGAACCCATCAAGGTTTTATCAAGTGTGGTATGTGGAGAGGTTTCTGAGGAACTCCAATGGAGATGTTTTGTACTGTGCATTTGTTTATATCCTGCTGCTGAAATAATTACAGTTTCTTTAAACGTGACTCACAACCCCACAGAAATGCAAAATATATAGGTTACAAAATGAATGGGATGCCATTACAACCAATAGCATCCAAATATGCTGAGAATCTCCATTCCAACTTCCCTCTGAGATCTGACAGTGCTATATGTATCCGAACAATCCACACGGTTTCTATTGGAATACTGGACCTAGATCTGTGTTAGGAGGGTTCTATTGGAATACTGGACCTAGATCTGTGTTAGGAGGGTTCTATTGGAATACTGGACCTAGATCTGTGTTAGGAGGGTTCTATCCACACGGTTTCTATTGGAATACAGGACCTAGATCTGTGTTAGGAGGGTTCTATCCACACGGTTTCTATTGGAATACAGGACCTAGATCTGTGTTAGGAGGGTTCTATCCACACGGTTTCTATTGGAATACTGGACCTAGATCTGTGTTAGGAGGGTTCTATCCACACGGTTTCTATTGGAATACTGGACCTAGATCTGTGTTAGGAGGGTTCTATCCACACGGTTTCTATTGGAATACTGGACCTAGATCTGTGTTAGGAGGGTTCTATCCACACGGTTTCTATTGGAATACAGGACCTAGATCTGTGTTAGGAGGGTTCTATCCACACGGTTTCTATTGGAATACAGGACCTAGATCTGTGTTAGGAGGGTTCTATCCACACGGTTTCTATTGGAATACAGGACCTAGATCTGTGTTAGGAGGGTTCTATCCACACGGTTTCTATTGGAATACAGGACCTAGATCTGTGTTAGGAGGGTTCTATCCACACGGTTTCTATTGGAATACAGGACCTAGATCTGTGTTAGGAGGGTTCTATCCACACGGTTTCTATTGGAATACAGGACCTAGATCTGTGTTAGGAGGGTTCTATCCACACGGTTTCTATTGGAATACAGGACCTAGATCTGTGTTAGGAGGGTTCTATCCACACGGTTTCTATTGGAATACAGGATCTAGATCTGTGTTAGGAGGGTTCTATCCACATGGTTTCTATTGGAATACAGGACCTAGATCTGTGTTAGGAGGGTTCTATCCACACGGTTTCTATTGGAATACAGGACCTAGATCTGTGTTAGGAGGGTTCTATCCACACGGTTTCTATTGGAATACAGGACCTAGATCTGTGTTAGGAGGGTTCTATCCACATGGTTTCTATTGGAATACAGGACCTAGATCTGTGTTAGGAGGGTTCTATCCACACGGTTTCTATTGGAATACTGAACCTAGATCTGTGTTAGGAGGGTTCTATCCACACGGTTTCTATTGGAATACTGGACCTCGATCTGTGTTAGGAGGGTTCTATCCACATGGTTTCTATTGGAATACAGGACCTAGATCTGTGTTAGGAGGGTTCTATCCACACGGTTTCTATTGGAATACAGGACCTAGATCTGTGTTAGGAGGGTTCTATCCACACGGTTTCTATTGGAATACTGGACCTCGATCTGTGTTAGGAGGGTTCTATCCACATGGTTTCTATTGGAATACAGGACCTAGATCTGTGTTAGGAGGGTTCTATTGGAATACAGGACCTAGATCTGTGTTAGGGGGGTTCTATTGGAATACTGGACCTAGATCTGTGTTAGGAGGGTTCTATCCACATGGTTTCTATTGGAATACAGGACCTAGATCTGTGTTAGGAGGGTTCTATCCACATGGTTTCTATTGGAATACAGGACCTGTGTTAGGAGGGTTCTATCCACACGATCAGTACCTCAATCTGTGTTAGGAGGGTTCTATCCACACGGTTTCTATTGGAATACAGGACCTCAATCTGTGTTAGGAGGGTTCTATCCACACGGTTTCTATTGGAATACAGGACCTCAATCTGTGTTAGGAGGGTTCTATCCACACGGTTTCTATTGGAATACAGGACCTAGAGGGTTCTATCCACACGGTTTCTATTGGAATACAGGACCTAGATCTGTGTTAGGAGGGTTCTATCCACACGGTTTCTATTGGAATACAGGACCTCGATCTGTGTTAGGAGGGTTCTATCCACACGGTTTCTATTGGAATACAGGACCTCAATCTGTGTTAGGAGGGTTCTATCCACACGGTTTCTATTGGAATACTGGACCTCGATCTGTGTTAGGAGGGTTCTATCCACACGGTTTCTATTGGAATACTGGACCTCGATCTGTGTTAGGAGGGTTCTATCCACACGGTTTCTATTCTATTGGAATACAGGACCTCAATCTGTGTTAGGAGGGTTCTATCCACACGGTTTCTATTGGAATACTGAACCTAGATCTGTGTTAGGAGGGTTCTATCCACACGGTTTCTATTGGAATACAGGACCTCAATCTGTGTTAGGAGGGTTCTATCCACATGGTTTCTATTGGAATACTGGACCTAGATCTGTGTTAGGAGGGTTCTATCCACACGGTTTCTATTGGAATACAGGACCTCAATCTGTGTTAGGAGGGTTCTATCCACATGGTTTCTATTGGAATACTGGACCTCGATCTGTGTTAGGAGGGTTCTATCCACACGGTTTCTATTGGAATACAGGACCTCAATCTGTGTTAGGAGGGTTCTATCCACATGGTTTCTATTGGAATACTGGACCTCGATCTGTGTTAGGAGGGTTCTATCCACATGGTTTCTATTGGAATACAGGACCTAGATCTGTGTTAGGAGGGTTCTATTGGAATACAGGACCTAGATCTGTGTTAGGGGGGTTCTATTGGAATACTGGACCTAGATCTGTGTTAGGAGGGTTCTATCCACATGGTTTCTATTGGAATACAGGACCTAGATCTGTGTTAGGAGGGTTCTATCCACATGGTTTCTATTGGAATACAGGACCTAGATCTGTGTTAGGAGGGTTCTATCCACACGGTTTCTATTGGAATACAGGACCTCAATCTGTGTTAGGAGGGTTCTATCCACACGGTTTCTATTGGAATACAGGACCTAGATCTGTGTTAGGAGGGTTCTATCCACACGGTTTCTATTGGAATACTGGACCTCGATCTGTGTTAGGAGGGTTCTATCCACATGGTTTCTATTGGAATACAGGACCTAGATCTGTGTTAGGAGGGTTCTATTGGAATACAGGACCTAGATCTGTGTTAGGGGGGTTCTATTGGAATACTGGACCTAGATCTGTGTTAGGAGGGTTCTATCCACATGGTTTCTATTGGAATACAGGACCTAGATCTGTGTTAGGAGGGTTCTATCCACATGGTTTCTATTGGAATACAGGACCTAGATCTGTGTTAGGAGGGTTCTATCCACACGGTTTCTATTGGAATACAGTACCTCAATCTGTGTGAGGAGGGTTCTATCCACACGGTTTCTATTGGAATACAGGACCTCAATCTGTGTTAGGAGGGTTCTATCCACACGGTTTCTATTGGAATACAGGACCTCAATCTGTGTTAGGAGGGTTCTATCCACACGGTTTCTATTGGAATACAGGACCTAGATCTGTGTTAGGAGGGTTCTATCCACACGGTTTCTATTGGAATACAGGACCTCGATCTGTGTTAGGAGGGTTCTATCCACACGGTTTCTATTGGAATACAGGACCTAGATCTGTGTTAGGAGGGTTCTATCCACACGGTTTCTATTGGAATACAGGACCTCAATCTGTGTTAGGAGGGTTCTATCCACACGGTTTCTATTGGAATACAGGACCTCAATCTGTGTTAGGAGGGTTCTATCCACACGGTTTCTATTGGAATACTGGACCTAGATCTGTGTTAGGAGGGTTCTATCCACACGGTTTCTATTGGAATACAGGACCTCAATCTGTGTTAGGAGGGTTCTATCCACATGGTTTCTATTGGAATACTGGACCTAGATCTGTGTTAGGAGGGTTCTATCCACACGGTTTCTATTGGAATACAGGACCTCAATCTGTGTTAGGAGGGTTCTATCCACATGGTTTCTATTGGAATACTGGACCTCGATCTGTGTTAGGAGGGTTCTATCCACACGGTTTCTATTGGAATACAGGACCTCAATCTGTGTTAGGAGGGTTCTATCCACATGGTTTCTATTGGAATACTGGACCTAGATCTGTGTTAGGAGGGTTCTATCCACACGGTTTCTATTGGAATACAGAACCTCAACCTGTGTTAGGAGGGTTCTATCAACACGGTTTCTATTGGAATACTGGACCTAGATCTGTGCTAGGAGGGTTCTATTGGAATACAGGACATAGATCTGTGTTAGGAGGGTTCTATCCACACGGTTTCTATTGGAATACTGGACCTCAATCTGTGTTAGGAGGGTTCTATCAACACAGTTTCTATTGGAATACTAGACCTAGATCTGTGTTAGGAGGGTTCTATTAGCACGGTTTCTATTGGAATACTGGACCTAGATCTGTGTTAGGAGGGTTCTATTGGAATACTGGACCTAGATCTGTGTTAGGAGGGTTCTATCAACACAGTTTCTATTGGAATACTGGAGCTCAATCTGTGTTAGGAGGGTTCTATCCACAAGGTTTCTATTGGAATACTGGACCTAGATCTGTGTTAGGGGGGTTCTATTGGAATACTGGACCTAGATCTGTGTTAGGAGGGTTCTATCCACACGGTTTCTATTGGAATACAGGACCTAGATCTGTGTTTGAAGGGTTCTATTGAAATACTGGATCTAGATCTGTGTTAGGAGGGTCCTATTGGAATACTGGACCTAGATCTGTGTTAGGGGGGTTCTTTTGGAATACAGGACCTAGATCTGTGTTTGAAGGGTTCTATTGAAATACTGGATCTAGATCTGTGTTAGGAGGGTCCTATTGGAATACTGGACCTAGATCTGTGTTAGGAGGGTTCTATTGGAATACTGGACCTAGATCTGTGTTAGGAGGGTTCTATTGGAATACTGGACCTAGATCTGTGTTCGGAAGGTACTATTGGAATACTGGACCTAGATCAGTTTTAGGAGGGTCCTATTGGAATACTGGACCTCAAACTGTGATAGGGGGGTTATTTTGGAATACTGGACCTAGAGACTTGAGATTCATCCTATGGTTGACTCACCCTGACCACGGTTTCTACCCACTGAAGACATGGTTGATATTGGAACATTGGATGTGAGTGTTTTCTTAGGAGTTAATCACAAGCTAGGTTTTAAATAACCATATGGATTAGTGGTTGTTTGTTAGGCTAAGCCTCCATCCCCTCCTTCCTTCCTTCCTCCCATCCCTCCCTCCTTCCCCTCCCCTCCCCTCCACGCATAATTTATCCCAGATTACTGATGGATGGAGGGGGAATTGACATGGGGAGTCAGCAGCAGCAACATTTAGTTTATTCACACATGGACGATTGATCGTTGAACATCGATTTGATAATTGTTATTTTCACCCAGCTGGGTGGCTGGGTTGTGGAGAAAAATAAGGCTGTGGGACTCCCATCCCAGGCCTGTGGGCTGTGAGAATAGATCTGTCTGTGGTTCTTACCCAAGTTCCCAGTCATCAGATAGGCGTTGTGGAAGTCCTTCATGCCCAGGCCAACAATGTGGATGAATTCCTCGATGACCTGCATCAGCTCCACTGCACCTGGATAGATCTAGAGAGACGACAACAACATTACAGTTAACTAGTGAGAGATGAGGACACCAGTACAGTTAACTAGTGAGAGGTGAGGACAACAGTACAGTTAACTAGTGAGAGATGACGACAACAGTACAGTTAACTAGTTAGAGATGAGGACAACATTACAGTTAACTAGTGAGAGATGAGGACACCAGTACAGTTAACTAGTGAGAGGTGAGGACAACAGTACAGTTAACTAGTGAGAGATGAGGACAACTGTACAGTTAACTAGTGAGAGATGAGGACAACATTACAGTTAACTAGTGAGAGATGAGGACACCAGTACAGTTAACTAGTGAGAGGTGAGGACAACAGTACAGTTAACTAGTGAGAGATGAAGACACCAGTACAGTTAACTAGTGAGAGGTGAGGACAACAGTACAGTTAACTAGTGAGAGATGAAGACAACAGTACAGTTAACTAGTGAGAGGTGAGGACAACATTACAGTTAACTAGTGAGAGATGAGGACAACATTACAGTTAACTAGTGAGAGGTGAGGACAACATTACAGTTAACTAGTGAGAGATGAGGACAACAGTACAGTTAACTAGTGAGAGATGAGGACAACAGTACAGTTAACTAGTGAGAGATGAGGACAACATTACAGTTAACTAGTGAGAGATGAGGACAACAGTACAGTTAACTAGTGAGAGATGAGGACAACATTACAGTTAACTAGTGAGAGATGAGGACAACAGTACAGTTAACTAGTGAGAGATGACAACAACATTACAGTTAACTAGTGAGAGATGAGGACAACAGTACAGTTAACTAGTGAGAGATGAGGACAACAGTACAGTTAACTAGTGAGAGGTGAGGACAACAGTACAGTTAACTAGTGAGAGATGAGGACAACAGTACAGTTAACTAGTGAGAGATGAGGACAACAGTACAGTTAACTAGTGAGAGGTGAGGACAACAGTACAGTTAACTAGTGAGAGATGAGGACAACAGTACAGTTAACTAGTGAGAGGTGAGGACAACAGTACAGTTAACTAGTGAGAGATGAGGACAACATTACAGTTAACTAGTGAGAGATGAGGACAACATTACAGTTAACTAGTGAGAGATGAGGACAACATTACAGTTAACTAGTGAGAGATGAGGACAACATTACAGTTAACTAGTGAGAGATAAGGACAACATTACAGTTAACTAGTGAGAGATGAGGACAACATTACAGTTAACTAGTGAGAGATGAGGACAACATTACAGTTAACTAGTGAGAGATGAGGACAACATTACAGTTAACTAGTGAGAGATGAGGACAACATTACAGTTAACTAGTGAGAGATGAGGACAACATTACAGTTAACTCGTGAGAGATGAGGACAACATTACAGTTAACTAGTGAGAGATGAGGACAACATTACAGTTAACTCGTGAGAGATGAGGACAACATTACAGTTAACTAGTGAGAGATGAGGACAACATTACAGTTAACTAGTGAGAGATGAGGACAACATTACAGTTAACTAGTGAGAGATGAGGACAACATTACAGTTAACTAGTGAGAGATGAGGACAACATTACAGTTAACTCGTGAGAGATTAGGACAACATTACAGTTAACTAGTGAGAGGTGAGGACAACATTACAGTTAACTAGTGAGAGATGAGGACAACATTACAGTTAACTAGTGAGAGATGAGGACAACATTACAGTTAACTCGTGAGAGATGAGGACAACATTACAGTTAACTAGTGAGAGGTGAGGACAACATTACAGTTAACTAGTGAGAGATGAGGACAACATTACAGTTAACTAGTGAGAGATGAGGACAACATTACAGTTAACTCGTGAGAGATGAGGACAACATTACAGTTAACTAGTGAGAGGTGAGGACAACATTACAGTTAACTAGTGCCGTATCAGTGCAGCCGTTACATAGGTCAAAACCACATCTCAAATGTCCCCCACATTTCCTATATACTGTAGTCTGCTTGACCAGGGCCCATAGGGCACTAGGAAATACAGTGCCATTTGAGACAAAGAACTAGACGTGGGAAGAGAGAAACTTCCCAGTTTTCTTCTTACTGCAACATCAGTGCTGCCATTACATGTACACAGCATTAGTCAGTAGTGTTATACCAGCGTTCCTCTTGGAACTGTCTCCTGGGAGAGAGGGAGTGTGGTGTGGAAAACAGGGCTGTGTAACTGTCTCCTGGGAGAGAGGGAGTGTGGTGTGGAAAACAGGGCTGTGTAACTGTCTCCTGGGAGAGAGGGAGTGTGGTGTGGAAAACAGGGCTGTGTAACTGTCTCCTGGGGAGAGGGAGTGTGGTGTGGAAAACAGGGCTGTGTAACTGTCTCCTGGGGGAGAGGGAGTGTGGTGTGAAAAACAGGGCTGTGTAACTGTCTCCTGGGAGAGAGGGAGTGTGGTGTGGAAAACAGGGCTGTGGAACTGTCTCCTGGGAGAGAGGGAGTGTGGGGTGGAAAACAGGGCTGTGGAACTGTCTCCTGGGAGAGAGGGAGTGTGGTGTGGAAAACAGGGCTGTGTAAAACGTAGAGGCATTATGTGAGGGATGGAAGCAAACACAATGTCACAGGGTTATGTGAAGACTTAGCTTCTAACAGAGCGTTTACTTTGACTGATTTTACTTGTCCAACATGAACCACAACAATCTAAAAGTGTTCATCTTTCACTCATCAGACATCTCACCTCTGACCAGGACATGGCTACTAGATACTGGTACCCTTTAAAAGGGGACAGACCAGGACATGGCTACTCGATACTGGTACCCTTTAAAAGGGGACAGACCAGGACATGGTTACTAGCTACTAGATACTGGTACCGTTTAAAAGGGGACAGACCAGGACATGGCTACTAGCTACTAGATACTGGTAACCTTTAAAAGGGGACAGACCAGGACATGGCTACTAGATACTGGTACCCTTTAAAAGGGGACAGACCAGGACATGGTTACTAGATACTGGTACCCTTTAAAAGGGGACAGACCAGGACATGGCTACTAGATACTGGTACCCTTTAAAAGGGGACAGACCAGGACATGGTTACTAGATACTGGTACCCTTTAAAAGGGGACAGACCAGGACATGGCTACTAGATACTGGTAACCTTTAAAAGGGGACAGACCAGGACATGGTTACTAGCTACTAGATACTGGTACCCTTTAAAAGGGGACAGACCAGGACATGGTTACTAGATACTGGTACCCTTTAAAAGGGGACAGACCAGGACATGGTTACTAGATACTGGTACCCTTTAAAAGGGGACAGACCAGGACATGGTTACTAGATACTGGTAACCTTTAAAAGGGGACAGACCAGGACATGGTTACTAGATACTGGTACCCTTTAAAAGGGGACAGACCAGGACATGGCTACTAGATACTGGTACCCTTTAAAAGGGGACAGACCAGGACATGGCTACTAGCTACTAGATACTGGTAACCTTTAAAAGGGGACAGACCAGGACATGGTTACTAGCTACTAGATACTGGTACCCTTTAAAAGGGGACAGACCAGGACATGGATACTAGCTACTAGATACTGGTAACCTTTAAAAGGGGACAGACCAGGACATGGCTACTAGATACTGGTACCCTTTAAAAGGGGACAGACCAGGACATGGTTACTAGATACTGGTACCCTTTAAAAGGGGACAGACCAGGACATGGCTACTAGATACTGGTACCCTTTAAAAGGGGACAGACCAGGACATGGTTACTAGATACTGGTACCCTTTAAAAGGGGACAGACCAGGACATGGTTACTAGATACTGGTACCCTTTAAAAGGGGACAGACCAGGACATGGCTACTAGATACTGGTACCCTTTAAAAGGGGACAGACCAGGACATGGTTACTAGCTACTAGATACTGGTACCCTTTAAAAGGGGACAGACCAGGACATGGCTACTAGCTACTAGATACTGGTAACCTTTAAAAGGGGACAGACCAGGACATGGCTACTAGATACTGGTACCCTTTAAAAGGGGACAGACCAGGACATGGTTACTAGATACTGGTACCCTTTAAAAGGGGACAGACCAGGACATGGCTACTAGATACTGGTACCCTTTAAAAGGGGACAGACCAGGACATGGTTACTAGATACTGGTACCCTTTAAAAGGGGACAGACCAGGACATGGCTACTAGATACTGGTACCCTTTAAAAGGGGACAGACCAGGACATGGTTACTAGATACTGGTACCCTTTAAAAGGGGACAGACCAGGACATGGCTACTAGATACTGGTACCCTTTAAAAGGGGACAGACCAGGACATGGTTACTAGATACTGGTACCCTTTAAAAGGGGACAGACCAGGACATGGTTACTAGATACTGGTAACCTTTAAAAGGGGACAGACCAGGACATGGTTACTAGATACTGGTACCCTTTAAAAGGGGACAGACCAGGACATGGCTACTAGATACTGGTACCCTTTAAAAGGGGACAGACCAGGACATGGTTACTAGATACTGGTACCCTTTAAAAGGGGACAGACCAGGACATGGTTACTAGATACTGGTACCCTTTAAAAGGGGACAGACCAGGACATGGCTACTAGATACTGGTACCCTTTAAAAGGGGACAGACCAGGACATGGTTACTAGCTACTAGATTCTGGTACCCTTTAAAAGGGGACGGACCAGGACATGGTTACTAGCTACTAGATTCTGGTACCCTTTAAAAGGGGACGGACCAGGACATGGTTACTAGCTACTAGATACTGGTACCCTTTAAAAGGGGACAGACCAGGACATGGTTACTAGCTACTAGATACTGGTACCCTTTAAAAGGGGACAGACCAGGACATGGCTACTAGATACTGGTAACCTTTAAAAGGGGACAGACCAGGACATGGTTACTAGATACTGGTAACCTTTAAAAGGGGACAGACCAGGACATGGTTACTAGCTACTAGATACTGGTACCCTTTAAAAGGGGACAGACCAGGACATGGCTACTAGATACTGGTAACCTTTAAAAGGGGACAGACCAGGACATGGTTACTAGATACTGGTACCCTTTAAAAGGGGACAGACCAGGACATGGTTACTAGATACTGGTACCCTTTAAAAGGGGACAGACCAGGACATGGTTACTAGATACTGGTACCCTTTAAAAGGGGACAGACCAGGACATGGCTACTAGATACTGGTACCCTTTAAAAGGGGACAGACCAGGACATGGCTACTAGATACTGGTAACCTTTAAAAGGGGACAGACCAGGACATGGTTACTAGCTACTAGATACTGGTACCCTTTAAAAGGGGACAGACCAGGACATGGTTACTAGATACTGGTAACCTTTAAAAGGGGACAGACCAGGACATGGTTACTAGCTACTAGATACTGGTAACCTTTAAAAGGGGACAGACCAGGACATGGTTACTAGATACTGGTACCCTTTAAAAGGGGACAGACCAGGACATGGTTACTAGATACTGGTACCCTTTAAAAGGGGACAGACCAGGACATGGTTACTAGATACTGGTACCCTTTAAAAGGGGACAGACCAGGACATGGCTACTAGATACTGGTACCCTTTAAAAGGGGACAGACCAGGACATGGTTACTAGCTACTAGATTCTGGTACCCTTTAAAAGGGGACGGACCAGGACATGGTTACTAGCTACTAGATTCTGGTACCCTTTAAAAGGGGACAGACCAGGACATGGTTACTAGCTACTAGATACTGGTAACCTTTAAAAGGGGACAGACCAGGACATGGCTACTAGCTACTAGATACTGGTAACCTTTAAAAGGAGACAGACCAGGACATGACTACTAGATACTGGTACCCTTTAAAAGGGGACAGACCAGGACATGACTACTAGATACTGGTAACCTTTAAAAGAGACAGACCAGGACATGACTACTAGATACTGGTAACCTTTAAAAGGGGACAGACCAGGACATGACTACTAGATACTGGTAACCTTTAAAAGGGGACAGACCAGGACATGACTACTAGATACTGGTAACCTTTAAAAGGGGACAGACCAGGACATGACTACTAGATACTGGTACTAAAAGGAGACAGACCAGGACATGACTACTAGATACTGGTAACCTTTAAAAGGGGACAGACCAGGACATGACTACTAGATACTGGTAACCTTTAAAAGGGGACAGACCAGGACATGACTACTAGATACTGGTAACCTTTAAAAGGGGACAGACCAGGACATGACTACTAGATACTGGTAACCTTTAAAAGGGACAGACCAGGACATGACTACTAGATACTGGTAACCTTTAAAAGGAGACAGACCAGGACATGACTACTAGATTCTGGTAACCTTTAAAAGGGGACAGACCAGGACATGACTATTAGATACTGGTACCCTTTAAAAGGGGACAGACCAGGACATGGTTACTAGCTACTAGATTCTGGTACCCTATAAAAGGGGACGGACCAGGACATGGTTACTAGCTACTAGATACTGGTAACCTTTAAAAGGGGACAGACCAGGACATGACTACTAGATACTGGTAACCTTTAAAAGGGACAGACCAGGACATGACTACTAGATTCTGGTAACCTTTAAAAGGGGACAGACCAGGACATGACTATTAGATACTGGTACCCTTTAAAAGGGGACAGACCAGGACATGGTTACTAGCTACTAGATTCTGGTACCCTATAAAAGGGGACGGACCAGGACATGGTTACTAGCTACTAGATACTGGTACCCTTTAAAAGGGGACAGACCAGGACATGGCTACTAGATACTGGTAACCTTTAAAAGGGGACAGACCAGGACATGGCTATTAGATACTGGTACCCTTTAAAAGGGGACAGACCAGGACATGGCTACTAGATACTGGTACCCTTTAAAAGGGGACAGACCAGGACATGGCTACTAGATACTGGTACCCTTTAAAAGGGGACAGACCAGGACATGGTTACTAGCTACTAGATACTGGTACCCTTTAAAAGGGGACAGACCAGGACATGGTTACTAGCTACTAGATACTGGTACCCTTTAAAAGGGGACAGACCAGGACATGGCTACTAGATACTGGTACCATTTAAAAGGGGACAGACCAGGACATGGTTACTAGATACTGGTAACCTTTAAAAGGGGACAGACCAGGACATGGTTACTAGATACTGGCACCGTTTAAAAGGGGACAGACCAGGACATGGTTACTAGATACTGGTACCCTTTAAAAGGGGACAGACCAGGACATGGTTACTAGATACTAGATACTGGTAACCTTTAAAAGGGGACAGACCAGGACATGGTTACTAGATACTGGTACCCTTTAAAAGGGGACAGACCAGGACATGGTTACTAGATACTGGTACCCTTTAAAAGGGGACAGACCAGGACATGGTTACTAGATACTGGTACCCTTTAAAATGGGACAGACCAGGACATGGTTACTAGATACTGGTACCCTTTAAAAGGGGACAGACCAGGACATGGTTACTAGCTACTAGATACTGGTACCGTTTAAAAGGGGACAGACCAGGACATGGTTACTAGCTACTAGATACTGGTAACCTTTAAAAGGGGACAGACCAGGACATGGTTACTAGCTACTAGATACTGGTAACCTTTAAAAGGGGACAGACCAGGACATGGTTACTAGATACTGGTAACCTTTAAAAGGGGACAGACCAGGACATGGTTACTAGATACTGGTACCCTTTAAAAGGGGACAGACCAGGACATGGTTACTAGCTACTAGATACTGGTACCCTTTAAAAGGGGACAGACCAGGACATGGTTACTAGCTACTAGATACTGGTAACCTTTAAAAGGGGACAGACCAGGACATGGTTACTAGCTACTAGATACTGGTAACCTTTAAAAGGGGACAGACCAGGACATGGCTACTAGATACTGGTAACCTTTAAAAGGGGACAGACCAGGACATGGTTACTAGATACTGGTAACCTTTAAAAGGGGACAGACCAGGACATGGTTACTAGCTACTAGATACTGGTAACCTTTAAAAGGGGACAGACCAGGACATGGTTACTAGCTACTAGATACTGGTAACCTTTAAAAGGGGACAGACCAGGACATGGCTACTAGCTACTAGATACTGGTAACCTTTAAAAGGGGACAGACCAGGACATGGTTACTAGATACTGGTAACCTTTAAAAGGGGACAGACCAGGACATGGTTACTAGCTACTAGATACTGGTAACCTTTAAAAGGGGACGGACCAGGACATGGCTACTAGATACTGGTACCCTTTAAAAGGGGACAGACCAGGACATGGTTAAGATACTGGGGGGACAGACCAGGACATGGCTACTAGATACTGGTACCCTTTAAAAGGGGACAGACCAGGACATGGTTACTAGCTACTAGATTCTGGTACCCTTTAAAAGGGGACGACCAGGACATGGTTACTAGCTACTAGATTCTGGTACCCTTTAAAAGGGGACAGACCAGGACATGGTTACTAGCTACTAGATACTGGTAACCTTTAAAAGGGGACAGACCAGGACATGGCTACTAGATACTGGTAACCTTTAAAAGGGGACAGACCAGGACATGACTATTAGATACTGGTACCCTTTAAAAGGGGACAGACCAGGACATGGCTACTAGCTACTAGATTCTGGTACCCTTTAAAAGGGGACAGACCAGGACATGGCTACTAGATACTGGTACCCTTTAAAAGGGGACAGACCAGGACATGGCTACTAGATACTAGATTCTGGTACCCTTTAAAAGGGGACAGACCAGGACATGGTTACTAGATACTGGTACCCTTTAAAAGGGGACAGACCAGGACATGGTTACTAGCTACTAGATACTGGTACCCTTTAAAAGGGGACAGACCAGGACATGGTTACTAGCTACTAGATACTGGTAACCTTTAAAAGGGGACAGACCAGGACATGGTTACTAGCTACTAGATACTGGTAACCTTTAAAAGGGGACAGACCAGGACATGGTTACTAGATACTGGTAACCTTTAAAAGGGGACAGACCAGGACATGACTATTAGATACTGGTACCCTTTAAAAGGGGACAGACCAGGACATGGCTACTAGCTACTAGATTCTGGTACCCTTTAAAAGGGGACAGACCAGGACATGGCTACTAGATACTGGTACCATTTAAAAGGGGACAGACCAGGACATGGTTACTAGATACTGGTAACCTTTAAAAGGGGACAGACCAGGACATGGCTACTAGCTACTAGATTCTGGTACCCTTTAAAAGGGGACAGACCAGGACATGGCTATTAGATACTGGTACCCTTTAAAAGGGGACAGACCAGGACATGGTTACTAGCTACTAGATACTGGTACCCTTTAAAAGGGGACAGACCAGGACATGGTTACTAGCTACTAGATACTGGTAACCTTTAAAAGGGGACAGACCAGGACATGGTTACTAGCTACTAGATACTGGTACCCTTTAAAAGGGGACAGACCAGGACATGGCTACTAGCTACTAGATTCTGGTACCCTTTAAAAGGGGACAGACCAGGACATGGCTACTAGATACTGGTACCCTTTAAAAGGGGACAGACCAGGACATGGCTACTAGCTACTAGATACTGGTACCCTTTAAAAGGGGACAGACCAGGACATGGTTACTAGCTACTAGATACTGGTAACCTTTAAAAGGGGACAGACCAGGACATGGTTACTAGCTACTAGATACTGGTAACCTTTAAAAGGGGACAGACCAGGACATGGCTACTAGATACTGGTACCCTTTAAAAGGGGACAGACCAGGACATGGCTACTAGATACTGGTACCCTTTAAAAGGGGACAGACCAGGACATGGCTACTAGCTACTAGATACTGGTACCCTTTAAAAGGGGACAGACCAGGACATGGCTACTAGATACTGGTACCATTTAAAAGGGGACAGACCAGGACATGGTTACTAGATACTGGTAACCTTTAAAAGGGGACAGACCAGGACATGGTTACTAGATACTGGTACCCTTTAAAAGGGGACAGACCAGGACATGGTTACTAGATACTGGTAACCTTTAAAAGGGGACAGACCAGGACATGGTTACTAGATACTGGCACCGTTTAAAAGGGGACAGACCAGGACATGGTTACTAGATACTGGTAACCTTTAAAAGGGGACAGACCAGGACATGGTTACTAGATACTGGTACCCTTTAAAAGGGGACAGACCAGGACATGGTTACTAGATACTGGTACCCTTTAAAAGGGGACAGACCAGGACATGGTTACTAGCTACTAGATTCTGGTACCCTTTAAAAGGGGACAGACCAGGACATGGTTACTAGCTACTAGATTCTGGTACCCTTTAAAAGGGGACGGACCAGGACATGGTTACTAGCTACTAGATACTGGTAACCTTTAAAAGGGGACAGACCAGGACATGGCTACTAGATACTGGTAACCTTTAAAAGGGGACAGACCAGGACATGACTATTAGATACTGGTACCCTTTAAAAGGGGACAGACCAGGACATGGCTACTAGCTACTAGATTCTGGTACCCTTTAAAAGGGGACAGACCAGGACATGGTTACTAGCTACTAGATTCTGGTACCCTATAAAAGGGGACGGACCAGGACATGGTTACTAGCTACTAGATACTGGTAACCTTTAAAAGGGGACAGACCAGGACATGGCTACTAGATACTGGTACCCTTTAAAAGGGGACAGACCAGGACATGGCTACTAGATACTGGTACCCTTTAAAAGGGGACAGACCAGGACATGGTTACTAGCTACTAGATACTGGTACCCTTTAAAAGGGGACAGACCAGGACATGGTTACTAGATACTGGTACCCTTTAAAAGGGGACAGACCAGGACATGGTTACTAGATACTGGTAACCTTTAAAAGGGGACAGACCAGGACATGGTTACTAGATACTGGTACCCTTTAAAAGGGGACAGACCAGGACATGGCTACTAGATACTGGTAACCTTTAAAAGGGGACAGACCAGGACATGGCTACTAGATACTGGTAACCTTTAAAAGGGGACAGACCAGGACATGGCTATTAGATACTGGTACCCTTTAAAAGGGGACAGACCAGGACATGGTTACTAGCTACTAGATACTGGTACCCTTTAAAAGGGGACAGACCAGGACATGGTTACTAGATACTGGTACCCTTTAAAAGGGGACAGACCAGGACATGGTTACTAGATACTGGTAACCTTTAAAAGGGGACAGACCAGGACATGGTTACTAGATACTGGTACCCTTTAAAAGGGGACAGACCAGGACATGGTTACTAGATACTGGTACCCTTTAAAAGGGGACAGACCAGGACATGGTTACTAGATACTGGTACCCTTTAAAAGGGGACAGACCAGGACATGGTTACTAGATACTGGTACCTTTAAAAGGGGACAGACCAGGACATGGTTACTAGATACTGGTACCCTTTAAAAGGGGACAGACCAGGACATGGTTACTAGATACTGGTAACCTTTAAAAGGGGACAGACCAGGACATGGTTACTAGATACTGGTAACCTTTAAAAGGGGACAGACCAGGACATGGTTACTAGATACTGGTACCCTTTAAAAGGGGACAGACCAGGACATGGTTACTAGATACTGGTACCCTTTAAAAGGGGACAGACCAGGACATGGTTACTAGATACTGGTACCCTTTAAAAGGGGACAGACCAGGACATGGTTACTAGATACTGGTACCCTTTAAAAGGGGACAGACCAGGACATGGTTACTAGATACTGGTACCCTTTAAAAGGGGACAGACCAGGACATGGTTACTAGATACTGGTAACCTTTAAAAGGGGACAGACCAGGACATGGTTACTAGATACTGGCACCGTTTAAAAGGGGACAGACCAGGACATGGTTACTAGATACTGGTACCCTTTAAAAGGGGACAGACCAGGACATGGTTACTAGATACTGGTAACCTTTAAAAGGGGACAGACCAGGACATGGTTACTAGATACTGGTACCCTTTAAAAGGGGACAGACCAGGACATGGTTACTAGATACTGGTAACCTTTAAAAGGGGACAGACCAGGACATGGTTACTAGATACTGGTAACCTTTAAAAGGGGACAGACCAGGACATGGTTACTAGCTACTAGATACTGGTACCCTTTAAAAGGGGACAGACCAGGACATGGTTACTAGCTACTAGATACTGGTAACCTTTAAAAGGGGACAGACCAGGACATGGTTACTAGATACTGGTACCCTTTAAAAGGGGACAGACCAGGACATGGTTACTAGATACTGGTACCCTTTAAAAGGGGACAGACCAGGACATGGTTACTAGATACTGGTAACCTTTAAAAGGGGACAGACCAGGACATGGTTACTAGATACTGGTAACCTTTAAAAGGGGACAGACCAGGACATGGTTACTAGATACTAGATACTGGTAACCTTTAAAAGGGGACAGACCAGGACATGGTTACTAGATACTGGTAACCTTTAAAAGGGGACAGACCAGGACATGGCTACTAGATACTGGTACCCTTTAAAAGGGGACAGACCAGGACATGGTTACTAGATACTGGTACCCTTTAAAAGGGGACAGACCAGGACATGGTTACTAGCTACTAGATACTGGTACCCTTTAAAAGGGGACAGACCAGGACATGGTTACTAGATACTGGTACCCTTTAAAAGGGGACAGACCAGGACATGGTTACTAGCTACTAGATACTGGTACCCTTTAAAAGGGGACAGACCAGGACATGGCTACTAGATACTGGTACCCTTTAAAAGGGGACAGACCAGGACATGGTTACTAGATACTGGTACCCTTTAAAAGGGGACAGACCAGGACATGGTTACTAGATACTGGTACCCTTTAAAAGGGGACAGACCAGGACATGGCTACTAGATACTGGTACCCTTTAAAAGGGGACAGACCAGGACATGGTTACTAGATACTGGTAACCTTTAAAAGGGGACAGACCAGGACATGGTTACTAGATACTGGTAACCTTTAAAAGGGGACAGACCAGGACATGGCTACTAGATACTAGATACTGGTAACCTTTAAAAGGGGACAGACCAGGACATGGTTACTAGATACTGGTAACCTTTAAAAGGGGACAGACCAGGACATGGCTACTAGCTACTAGATACTGGTAACCTTTAAAAGGGGACAGACCAGGACATGGTTACTAGATACTGGTAACCTTTAAAAGGGGACAGACCAGGACATGGTTACTAGATACTGGTAACCTTTAAAAGACAGACCAGGACATGACTACTAGATACTGGTAACCTTTAAAAGGGGACAGACCAGGACATGGTTACTAGATACTGGTAACCTTTAAAAGGGGACAGACCAGGACATGGCTACTAGATACTGGTAACCTTTAAAAGGGGACAGACCAGGACATGGCTACTAGATACTGGTAACCTTTAAAAGGGGACAGACCAGGACATGGCTACTAGATACTGGTAACCTTTAAAAGGGGACAGACCAGGACATGGTTACTAGATACTGGTACCCTTTAAAAGGGGACAGACCAGGACATGGCTACTAGATACTGGTAACCTTTAAAAGGGGACAGACCAGGACATGGTTACTAGATACTGGTAACCTTTAAAAGGGGACAGACCAGGACATGGCTACTAGATACTGGTAACCTTTAAAAGGGGACAGACCAGGACATGGCTACTAGATACTGGTAACCTTTAAAAGGGGACAGACCAGGACATGGCTACTAGATACTGGTAACCTTTAAAAGGGGACAGACCAGGACATGGTTACTAGCTACTAGATACTGGTAACCTTTAAAAGGGGACAGACCAGGACATGGCTACTAGATACTGGTAACCTTTAAAAGGGGACAGACCAGGACATGGTTACTAGCTACTAGATACTGGTAACCTTTAAAAGGGGACAGACCAGGACATGGTTACTAGATACTGGTACCCTTTAAAAGGGGACAGACCAGGACATGGTTACTAGCTACTAGATACTGGTAACCTTTAAAAGGGGACAGACCAGGACATGGTTACTAGATACTGGTAACCTTTAAAAGGGGACAGACCAGGACATGGTTACTAGATACTGGTAACCTTTAAAAGGGGACAGACCAGGACATGGCTACTAGATACTGGTACCCTTTAAAAGGGGACAGACCAGGACATGGCTACTAGCTACTAGATACTGGTAACCTTTAAAAGGGGACAGACCAGGACATGGTTACTAGATACTGGTAACCTTTAAAAGGGGACAGACCAGGACATGGTTACTAGATACTGGTACCCTTTAAAAGGGGACAGACCAGGACATGGTTACTAGCTACTAGATACTGGTAACCTTTAAAAGGGGACAGACCAGGACATGGCTACTAGATACTGGTACCCTTTAAAAGGGGACAGACCAGGACATGGTTACTAGATACTGGTAACCTTTAAAAGGGGACAGACCAGGACATGGTTACTAGCTACTAGATACTGGTAACCTTTAAAAGGGGACAGACCAGGACATGGTTACTAGATACTGGTAACCTTTAAAAGGGGACAGACCAGGACATGACTACTAGATACTGGTAACCTTTAAAAGGGGACAGACCAGGACATGGTTACTAGATACTGGTACCCTTTAAAAGGGGACAGACCAGGACATGACTACTAGATACTGGTAACCTTTAAAAGGGGACAGACCAGGACATGGTTACTCGATACTGGTAACCTTTAAAAGGGGACAGACCAGGACATGGCTACTAGATACTAGATACTGGTACCCTTTAAAAGGGGACAGACCAGGACATGGCTACTAGATACTGGTAACCTTTAAAAGGGGACAGACCAGGACATGGCTACTAGATACTGGTAACCTTTAAAAGGGGACAGACCAGGACATGGTTACTAGATACTGGTAACCTTTAAAAGGGGACAGACCAGGACATGGCTACTAGATACTGGTAACCTTTAAAAGGGGACAGACCAGGACATGGCTACTAGCTACTAGATACTGGTAACCTTTAAAAGGGGACAGACCAGGACATGGCTACTAGATACTGGTAACCTTTAAAAGGGGACAGACCAGGACATGGCTACTAGATACTGGTAACCTTTAAAAGGGGACAGACCAGGACATGGTTACTAGCTACTAGATACTGGTAACCTTTAAAAGGGGACAGACCAGGACATGGTTACTAGATACTGGTAACCTTTAAAAGGGGACAGACCAGGACATGGTTACTAGCTACTAGATACTGGTAACCTTTAAAAGGGGACAGACCAGGACATGGTTACTAGATACTAGATACTGGTAACCTTTAAAAGGGGACAGACCAGGACATGGCTACTAGATACTGGTAACCTTTAAAAGGGGACAGACCAGGACATGGATACTAGCTACTAGATACTGGTAACCTTTAAAAGGGGACAGACCAGGACATGGTTACTAGCTACTAGATACTGGTAACCTTTAAAAGGGGACAGACCAGGACATGGTTACTAGCTACTAGATACTGGTAACCTTTAAAAGGGGACAGACCAGGACATGGCTACTAGATACTGGTAACCTTTAAAAGGGGACAGACCAGGACATGGTTACTAGCTACTAGATACTGGTAACCTTTAAAAGGGGACAGACCAGGACATGGCTACTAGATACTGGTAACCTTTAAAAGGGGACAGACCAGGACATGGCTACTAGATACTGGTAACCTTTAAAAGGGGACAGACCAGGACATGGCTACTAGATACTGGTAACCTTTAAAAGGGGACAGACCAGGACATGGCTACTAGCTACTAGATACTGGTAACCTTTAAAAGGGGACAGACCAGGACATGGCTACTAGATACTGGTAACCTTTAAAAGGGGACAGACCAGGACATGGTTACTAGCTACTAGATACTGGTAACCTTTAAAAGGGGACAGACCAGGACATGGCTACTAGATACTGGTAACCTTTAAAAGGGGACAGACCAGGACATGGTTACTAGCTACTAGATACTGGTAACCTTTAAAAGGGGACAGACCAGGACATGGTTACTAGCTACTAGATACTGGTAACCTTTAAAAGGGGACAGACCAGGACATGGTTACTAGCTACTAGATACTGGTACCCTTTAAAAGGGGACAGACCAGGACATGACTACTAGATACTGGTAACCTTTAAAAGGGGACAGACCAGGACATGGCTACTAGATACTGGTACCCTTTAAAAGGGGACAGACCAGGACATGGTTACTAGATACTGGTACCCTTTAAAAGGGGACAGACCAGGACATGGCTACTAGCTACTAGATACTGGTAACCTTTAAAATGGGACAGACCAGGACATGGCTACTAGATACTGGTACTTTAAAAGGGGACAGACCAGGACATGGTTACTAGATACTGGTACCCTTTAAAAGGGGACAGACCAGGACATGGTTACTAGCTACTAGATACTGGTAACCTTTAAAAGGGGACAGACCAGGACATGGCTACTAGCTACTAGATACTGGTAACCTTTAAAAGGGGACAGACCAGGACATGGCTACTAGCTACTAGATACTGGTAACCTTTAAAAGGGGACAGACCAGGACATGGCTACTAGCTACTAGATACTGGTAAAAGGGGACCTTTAAAAGGGGACAGACCAGGACATGGTTACTAGATACTGGTAACCTTTAAAAGGGGACAGACCAGGACATGGTTACTAGATACTGGTAACCTTTAAAAGGGGACAGACCAGGACATGGTTACTAGATACTGGTAACCTTTAAAAGGGGACAGACCAGGACATGGTTACTAGATACTGGTACCCTTTAAAAGGGGACAGACCAGGACATGGTTACTAGATACTGGTAACCTTTAAAAGGGGACAGACCAGGACATGGTTACTAGATACTGGTAACCTTTAAAAGGGGACAGACCAGGACATGGTTACTAGATACTGGTAACCTTTAAAAGGGGACAGACCAGGACATGGCTACTAGATACTGGTACCCTTTAAAAGGGGACAGACCAGGACATGGTTACTAGATACTGGTACCCTTTAAAAGGGGACAGACCAGGACATGGTTACTAGCTACTAGATACTGGTAACCTTTAAAAGGGGACAGACCAGGACATGGCTACTAGCTACTAGATACTGGTAACCTTTAAAAGGGGACAGACCAGGACATGGCTACTAGCTACTAGATACTGGTAACCTTTAAAAGGGGACAGACCAGGACATGGCTACTAGCTACTAGATACTGGTAACCTTTAAAAGGGGACAGACCAGGACATGGTTACTAGATACTGGTAACCTTTAAAAGGGGACAGACCAGGACATGGTTACTAGATACTGGTAACCTTTAAAAGGGGACAGACCAGGACATGGTTACTAGATACTGGTAACCTTTAAAAGGGGACAGACCAGGACATGGTTACTAGATACTGGTAACCTTTAAAAGGGGACAGACCAGGACATGGTTACTAGATACTGGTAACCTTTAAAAGGGGACAGACCAGGACATGGTTACTAGATACTGGTAACCTTTAAAAGGGGACAGACCAGGACATGGTTACTAGATACTGGTAACCTTTAAAAGGGGACAGACCAGGACATGGTTACTAGATACTGGTAACCTTTAAAAGGGGACAGACCAGGACATGGTTACTAGCTACTAGATACTGGTAACCTTTAAAAGGGGACAGACCAGGACATGACTACTAGATACTGGTAACCTTTAAAAGGGGACAGACCAGGACATGGCTACTAGATACTGGTACCCTTTAAAAGGGGACAGACCAGGACATGGTTACTAGATACTGGTAACCTTTAAAAGGGGACAGACCAGGACATGGTTACTAGATACTGGTAACCTTTAAAAGGGGACAGACCAGGACATGACTACTAGATACTGGTACCCTTTAAAAGGGGACAGACCAGGACATGGTTACTAGATACTGGTACCCTTTAAAAGGGGACAGACCAGGACATGACTACTAGATACTGGTACCCTTTAAAAGGGGACAGACCAGGACATGACTACTAGATACTGGTACCCTTTAAAAGGGGACAGACCAGGACATGGTTACTAGATACTGGTAACCTTTAAAAGGGGACAGACCAGGACATGACTATGATACTACTTTAAAAGGGGACAGACCAGGACATGACTACTAGATACTGGTAACCTTTAAAAGGGGACAGACCAGGACATGGTTACTAGATACTGGTAACCTTTAAAAGGGGACAGACCAGGACATGGTTACTAGATACTGGTAACCTTTAAAAGGGACAGACCAGGACATGGTTACTAGATACTGGTAACCTTTAAAAGGGGACAGACCAGGACATGGTTACTAGATACTGGTAACCTTTAAAAGGGGACAGACCAGGACATGGTTACTAGATACTGGTAACCTTTAAAAGGGGACAGACCAGGACATGGTTACTAGATACTGGTAACCTTTAAAAGGGGACAGACCAGGACATGGTTACTAGATACTGGTAACCTTTAAAAGGGGACAGACCAGGACATGGCTACTAGATACTGGTAACCTTTAAAAGGGGACAGACCAGGACATGGTTACTAGATACTGGTACCCTTTAAAAGGGGACAGACCAGGACATGGTTACTAGCTACTAGATACTGGTAACCTTTAAAAGGGGACGGACCAGGACATGGCTACTAGCTACTAGATACTGGTACCCTTTAAAAGGGGACAGACCAGGACATGGCTACTAGCTACTAGATACTGGTAACCTTTAAAAGGGGACAGACCAGGACATGGCTACTAGCTACTAGATACTGGTAACCTTTAAAAGGGGACAGACCAGGACATGGTTACTAGATACTGGTAACCTTTAAAAGGGGACAGACCAGGACATGGTTACTAGATACTGGTAACCTTTAAAAGGGGACAGACCAGGACATGGTTACTAGATACTGGTAACCTTTAAAAGGGGACAGACCAGGACATGGTTACTAGATACTGGTAACATTTAAAAGGGGACAGACCAGGACATGGTTACTAGATACTGGTAACCTTTAAAAGGGGACAGACCAGGACATGGTTACTAGATACTGGTAACCTTTAAAAGGGGACAGACCAGGACATGGTTACTAGATACTGGTAACCTTTAAAAGGGGACAGACCAGGACATGGTTACTAGATACTGGTAACCTTTAAAAGGGGACAGACCAGGACATGGTTACTAGCTACTAGATACTGGTAACCTTTAAAAGGGGACAGACCAGGACATGACTACTAGATACTGGTAACCTTTAAAAGGGGACAGACCAGGACATGGCTACTAGATACTGGTACCCTTTAAAAGGGGACAGACCAGGACATGGTTACTAGATACTGGTAACCTTTAAAAGGGGACAGACCAGGACATGGTTACTAGATACTGGTAACCTTTAAAAGGGGACAGACCAGGACATGACTACTAGATACTGGTACCCTTTAAAAGGGGACAGACCAGGACATGGTTACTAGATACTGGTACCCTTTAAAAGGGGACAGACCAGGACATGACTACTAGATACTGGTACCCTTTAAAAGGGGACAGACCAGGACATGACTACTAGATACTGGTACCCTTTAAAAGGGGACAGACCAGGACATGGTTACTAGATACTGGTAACCTTTAAAAGGGGACAGACCAGGACATGACTACTAGATACTGGTACCCTTTAAAAGGGGACAGACCAGGACATGACTACTAGATACTGGTAACCTTTAAAAGGGGACAGACCAGGACATGGTTACTAGATACTGGTAACCTTTAAAAGGGGACAGACCAGGACATGGTTACTAGATACTGGTAACCTTTAAAAGGGGACAGACCAGGACATGGTTACTAGATACTGGTAACCTTTAAAAGGGGACAGACCAGGACATGGTTACTAGATACTGGTAACCTTTAAAAGGGGACAGACCAGGACATGGTTACTAGATACTGGTAACCTTTAAAAGGGGACAGACCAGGACATGGTTACTAGATACTGGTAACCTTTAAAAGGGGACAGACCAGGACATGGTTACTAGCTACTAGATACTGGTAACCTTTAAAAGGGGACAGACCAGGACATGACTACTAGATACTGGTAACCTTTAAAAGGGGACAGACCAGGACATGGCTACTAGATACTGGTACCCTTTAAAAGGGGACAGACCAGGACATGGTTACTAGATACTGGTAACCTTTAAAAGGGGACAGACCAGGACATGGTTACTAGATACTGGTAACCTTTAAAAGGGGACAGACCAGGACATGACTACTAGATACTGGTACCCTTTAAAAGGGGACAGACCAGGACATGGTTACTAGATACTGGTACCCTTTAAAAGGGGACAGACCAGGACATGACTACTAGATACTGGTACCCTTTAAAAGGGGACAGACCAGGACATGACTACTAGATACTGGTACCCTTTAAAAGGGGACAGACCAGGACATGGTTACTAGATACTGGTAACCTTTAAAAGGGGACAGACCAGGACATGACTACTAGATACTGGTACCCTTTAAAAGGGGACAGACCAGGACATGACTACTAGATACTGGTAACCTTTAAAAGGGGACAGACCAGGACATGACTACTAGATACTGGTACCCTTTAAAAGGGGACAGACCAGGACATGACTACTAGATACTGGTAACCTTTAAAAGGGGACAGACCAGGACATGGTTACTAGATACTGGTAACCTTTAAAAGGGGACAGACCAGGACATGACTACTAGATACTGGTACCCTTTAAAAGGGGACAGACCAGGACATGACTACTAGATACTGGTAACCTTTAAAAGGGGACAGACCAGGACATGGTTACTAGATACTGGTAACCTTTAAAAGGGGACAGACCAGGACATGACTACTAGATACTGGTACCCTTTAAAAGGGGACAGACCAGGACATGACTACTAGATACTGGTAACCTTTAAAAGGGGACAGACCAGGACATGACTACTAGATACTGGTAACCTTTAAAAGGGGACAGACCAGGACATGACTACTAGATACTGGTAACCTTTAAAAGGGGACAGACCAGGACATGACTACTAGATACTGGTAACCTTTAAAAGGGGACAGACCAGGACATGGCTACTAGATACTGGTACCCTTTAAAAGGGGACAGACCAGGACATGGTTACTAGATACTGGTAACCTTTAAAAGGGGACAGACCAGGACATGACTACTAGATACTGGTACCCTTTAAAAGGGGACAGACCAGGACATGGTTACTAGATACTGGTAACCTTTAAAAGGGGACAGACCAGGACATGGTTACTAGATACTGGTAACCTTTAAAAGGGGACAGACCAGGACATGACTACTAGATACTGGTAACCTTTAAAAGGGGACAGACCAGGACATGACTACTAGATACTGGTAACCTTTAAAAGGGGACAGACCAGGACATGGCTACTAGATACTGGTACCCTTTAAAAGGGGACAGACCAGGACATGGTTACTAGATACTGGTAACCTTTAAAAGGGGACAGACCAGGACATGGTTACTAGATACTGGTAACCTTTAAAAGGGGACAGACCAGGACATGACTACTAGATACTGGTACCCTTTAAAAGGGGACAGACCAGGACATGGTTACTAGATACTGGTACCCTTTAAAAGGGGACAGACCAGGACATGACTACTAGATACTGGTACCCTTTAAAAGGGGACAGACCAGGACATGACTACTAGATACTGGTACCCTTTAAAAGGGGACAGACCAGGACATGGTTACTAGATACTGGTAACCTTTAAAAGGGGACAGACCAGGACATGACTACTAGATACTGGTACCCTTTAAAAGGGGACAGACCAGGACATGACTACTAGATACTGGTAACCTTTAAAAGGGGACAGACCAGGACATGGTTACTAGATACTGGTAACCTTTAAAAGGGGACAGACCAGGACATGGTTACTAGATACTGGTAACCTTTAAAAGGGGACAGACCAGGACATGGTTACTAGATACTGGTAACCTTTAAAAGGGGACAGACCAGGACATGGTTACTAGATACTGGTAACCTTTAAAAGGGGACAGACCAGGACATGGTTACTAGATACTGGTAACCTTTAAAAGGGGACAGACCAGGACATGGTTACTAGATACTGGTAACCTTTAAAAGGGGACAGACCAGGACATGGTTACTAGCTACTAGATACTGGTAACCTTTAAAAGGGGACAGACCAGGACATGACTACTAGATACTGGTAACCTTTAAAAGGGGACAGACCAGGACATGGCTACTAGATACTGGTACCCTTTAAAAGGGGACAGACCAGGACATGGTTACTAGATACTGGTAACCTTTAAAAGGGGACAGACCAGGACATGGTTACTAGATACTGGTAACCTTTAAAAGGGGACAGACCAGGACATGACTACTAGATACTGGTACCCTTTAAAAGGGGACAGACCAGGACATGGTTACTAGATACTGGTACCCTTTAAAAGGGGACAGACCAGGACATGACTACTAGATACTGGTACCCTTTAAAAGGGGACAGACCAGGACATGACTACTAGATACTGGTACCCTTTAAAAGGGGACAGACCAGGACATGGTTACTAGATACTGGTAACCTTTAAAAGGGGACAGACCAGGACATGACTACTAGATACTGGTACCCTTTAAAAGGGGACAGACCAGGACATGACTACTAGATACTGGTAACCTTTAAAAGGGGACAGACCAGGACATGACTACTAGATACTGGTACCCTTTAAAAGGGGACAGACCAGGACATGACTACTAGATACTGGTAACCTTTAAAAGGGGACAGACCAGGACATGGTTACTAGATACTGGTAACCTTTAAAAGGGGACAGACCAGGACATGACTACTAGATACTGGTACCCTTTAAAAGGGGACAGACCAGGACATGACTACTAGATACTGGTAACCTTTAAAAGGGGACAGACCAGGACATGGTTACTAGATACTGGTAACCTTTAAAAGGGGACAGACCAGGACATGACTACTAGATACTGGTACCCTTTAAAAGGGGACAGACCAGGACATGACTACTAGATACTGGTAACCTTTAAAAGGGGACAGACCAGGACATGACTACTAGATACTGGTAACCTTTAAAAGGGGACAGACCAGGACATGACTACTAGATACTGGTAACCTTTAAAAGGGGACAGACCAGGACATGACTACTAGATACTGGTAACCTTTAAAAGGGGACAGACCAGGACATGGCTACTAGATACTGGTACCCTTTAAAAGGGGACAGACCAGGACATGGTTACTAGATACTGGTAACCTTTAAAAGGGGACAGACCAGGACATGACTACTAGATACTGGTACCCTTTAAAAGGGGACAGACCAGGACATGGTTACTAGATACTGGTAACCTTTAAAAGGGGACAGACCAGGACATGGTTACTAGATACTGGTAACCTTTAAAAGGGGACAGACCAGGACATGACTACTAGATACTGGTAACCTTTAAAAGGGGACAGACCAGGACATGGTTACTAGATACTGGTAACCTTTAAAAGGGGACAGACCAGGACATGACTACTAGATACTGGTACCCTTTAAAAGGGGACAGACCAGGACATGGTTACTAGATACTGGTAACCTTTAAAAGGGGACAGACCAGGACATGGTTACTAGATACTGGTAACCTTTAAAAGGGGACAGACCAGGACATGGCTACTAGATACTGGTAACCTTTAAAAGGGGACAGACCAGGACATGGCTACTAGATACTGGTACCCTTTAAAAGGGGACAGACCAGGACATGGTTACTAGATACTGGTAACCTTTAAAAGGGGACAGACCAGGACATGGTTACTAGCTACTAGATACTGGTAACCTTTAAAAGGGGACAGACCAGGACATGGCTACTAGATACTGGTAACCTTTAAAAGGGGACAGACCAGGACATGGCTACTAGCTACTAGATACTGGTACCCTTTAAAAGGGGACAGACCAGGACATGGCTACTAGCTACTAGATACTGGTAACCTTTAAAAGGGGACAGACCAGGACATGGTTACTAGCTACTAGATACTGGTAACCTTTAAAAGGGGACAGACCAGGACATGGTTACTAGATACTGGTAACCTTTAAAAGGGGACAGACCAGGACATGACTACTAGATACTGGTAACCTTTAAAAGGGGACAGACCAGGACATGGTTACTAGATACTGGTAACCTTTAAAAGGGGACAGACCAGGACATGACTACTAGATACTGGTAACCTTTAAAAGGGGACAGACCAGGACATGGCTACTAGATACTGGTAGGGGACAGACCAGGACATGGTTACTAGATACTGGTAACCTTTAAAACCCTTTAAAAGGGGACAGACCAGGACATGGCTACTAGATACTGGTAACCTTTAAAAGGGGACAGACCAGGACATGGTTACTAGATACTGGTAACCTTTAAAAGGGGACAGACCAGGACATGGTTACTAGATACTGGTAACCTTTAAAAGGGGACAGACCAGGACATGGTTACTAGATACTGGTAACCTTTAAAAGGGACAGACCAGGACATGGTTACTAGATACTGGTAACCTAAAAGGGGACAGACCAGGACATGGCTACTAGATACTGGTAACCTTTAAAAGGGGACAGACCAGGACATGGTTACTAGATACTGGTAACCTTTAAAAGGGGACAGACCAGGACATGGGGACAGACCAGGACATGGCTACTAGATACTGGTAACCTTTAAAAGGGGACAGACCAGGACATGGTTACTAGATACTGGTAACCTTTAAAAGGGGACAGACCAGGACATGGCTACTAGATACTGGTAACCTTTAAAAGGGGACAGACCAGGACATGGCTACTAGATACTGGTAACCTTTAAAAGGGGACAGACCAGGACATGGTTACTAGATACTGGTAACCTTTAAAAGGGGACAGACCAGGACATGGCTACTAGCTACTAGATACTGGTAACCTTTAAAAGGGGACAGACCAGGACATGGCTACTAGCTACTAGATACTGGTAACCTTTAAAAGGGGACAGACCAGGACATGGTTACTAGATACTGGTATCATTTAAAAGGGGACAGACCAGGACATGGCTACTAGCTACTAGATACTGGTAACCTTTAAAAGGGGACAGACCAGGACATGGTTACTCTGTCAGTACGTGTATTGATCTTTGCATTATCTGACAGTGAACCTTTGAGACAGACACCCTGACAGAGCAGGACATGACTAGTAGATAGACACTGCCCTTTAAAAGCACACTGTCTAGTGACCACTGGAGAGCTAGAGACTTCCCTTTAAAGGACACTGCTTAGTGACCACTGGAGAGCTCGAGACTACCCTTTAAAAGCACACTGTCTTGTGACCACTGGAGAGCTAGAGACTACCCTTTAAAAGCACACTGTCTAGTGACCACTGGAGAGCTAGAGACTTCCCTTTAAAGGACACTGCTTAGTGACCACTGGAGAGCTCGAGACTACCCTTTAAAAGCACACTGTCTTGTGACTACTGGAGAGCTCGAGACTACCCTTTAAAAGCACACTGTCTTGTGACCACTGGAGAGCTAGAGACTTCCCTTTAAAGGACACTGCTTAGTGACCACTGGAGAGCTCGAGACTACCCTTTAAAATGACACTGCTTAGTGACCACTGGAGAGCTCGAGACTACCCTTTAAAAGCACACTGTCTTGTGACCACTGGAGAGCTAGAGACTACCCTTTAAAAGCACACTGTCTAGTGACCACTGGAGAGCTAGAGACTACCCTTTAAAAGCACACTGTCTAGTGACCACTGGAGAGCTCGAGACTACCCTTTAAAAGCACACTGTCTTGTGACCACTGGAGAGCTAGAGACTACCCTTTAAAAGCACACTGTCCTGTGACCACTGGAGAGCTAGAGACTACCCTTTAAAAGCACACTGTCTAGTGACCACTGGAGAGCTAGAGACTACCCTTTAAAAGCACACTGTCTAGTGACCACTGGAGAGTGATTGCTCAAGACAGGGCAGTGCGTCTGTCCTTAGGGACCTGCCATCAGTGTCAGACAGAATGCAAAGGAAGCATTCAGGACCATGGATAGAGACAGAGCAACACACTCACGCAAGCACACCTGTCTCCTCCCAGCTGATACACATTAAGACACACTAATCCGATCGTTGACCTTGAAGAGATCGGCCCACTATCCTGGCAGACCTGAATCTAGAGGAGCTCTGAGTGGCATCCCATAATGAACACCTCCTGATACAATCACACACACTCACACATATACATACTGACATGTGCACGCACGCACACACTCACACATACAGACGGAGATGCACTCATCCCCACGTATGTAAACAAACACACACACACACACACACACACACACACACACACACACACACACACACACACACACACACACACACACACACACACACACACACACACACACACACACACACACACACACACACACACACACACACACACACACACGCGTGTCTGTCTGACTAGCTGGCTGAAAGCACATTTCTCCCCCCTCCTGCCTCCCCCTCCCATTCCTCAACCATTCCTCAGCCATTCCTCAGCCATTCCTCAGCCATTCCTCAGCCATTACTCAGCCATTACTCAGCCATTACTCAGCTATTCCTCAGCCATTCCTCAGCCATTACTCAGCCATTCCTCAGCCATTCCTCAGCCATTCCTCAGCCATTACTCAGCCATTACTCAGCCATTACTCAGCTATTCCTCAGCCATTCCTCAGCCATTACTCAGCTATTCCTCAGCCATTCCTCAGCCATTCCTCAGCCATTACTCAGCCATTACTCAGCCATTACTCAGCTATTCCTCAGCCATTACTCAGCCATTCCTCAGCCATTCCTCAGCCATTCCTCAGCCATTACTCAGCTATTCCTCAGCCATTACTCAGCCATTACCCAGCCATTACTCAGCCATTCCTCAGCCATTCCTCAGCCATTCCTCAGCCATTCCTCAACCATTCCTCAGCCATTCCTCAGCCATTCCTCAGCCATTCCTCAGCCATTCCTCAGCCATTCCTCAGCCATTACTCAGCTATTCCTCAGCCATTCCTCAGCCATTCCTCAGCCATTCCTCAGCCATTCCTCAGCCATTCCTCAGCCATTCCTCAGCCATTCCTCAGCCATTCCTCAGCCATTCCTCAGCCATTCCTCAGCCATTCCTCAGCCATTCCTCAGCCATTCCTCAGCCATTCCTCAGCCATTCCTCAGCCATTCCTCAGCCATTCCTCAGCCATTCCTCAGCCATTCCTCAGCCATTCCTCAGCCATTCCTCAGCCATTCCTCAGCCATTCCTCAGCCATTACTCAGCCATTACTCAGCTATTCCTCAGCCATTCCTCAGCCATTACTCAGCCATTCCTCATTCCTCAGCCATTCCTCAGCCATTCCTCAGCCATTCCTCAGCCATTCCTCAGCCATTCCTCAGCCATTCCTCAGCCATTCCTCAGCCATTCCTCAGCCATTACTCAGCCATTCCTCAGCCATTCCTCAGCCATTCCTCAGCCATTCCTCAGCCATTCCTCAGCCATTCCTCAGCCATTCCTCAGCCATTCCTCAGCCATTCCTCAGCCATTCCTCAGCCATTCCTCAGCCATTCCTACTGCCAAAAACAACAGACATAAAGCTGATATTTTCATCTCTAAAACAACAGACATGCAGCTCATCCTCCGTTTCCCCAGAAACAGTGATTACACGGCAGCATCCATCCACACTCATCATAGCCATTCCTGTACTACAAATAACAGAATTTAAAGTTCATTGCTTCTGACTAGCTTTTAGAACACCAACACATTGTCTAGTTGTAAAATAATGCATAAAAACACATCTGTCCAAAATCCATCTTTTACCCTGATCCTTTAGATGACAGATGGCTGTCATATCAGCTCATGGTCTGATGAAGATGAACTACACATTGGCCAAAGAACAACTCTTTATACCTAAATAGACTTGGCCTGAATCGCACATTCTTAAACACCAGGCAGGCAATCCTTAGACCGACACACATCCACACAAACACACACCCTCCTTAGGCAGACCGAGGGCTCTGTTCCTCAGCCAGTGAACTAATGAACCTTGTCTCCATCCTCCTCTGGGTTCCTAATCAGACAGACAGATTTCCGGTCTGCCTTCTGTGTGTGTGTGTGTGTGTGTGTGTGTGTGTGTGTGTGTGTGTGTGTGTGTGTGTGTGTGTGTGTGTGTGTGTGTGTGTGTGTGTGTGTGTGTGTGTGTGTGTGTGTGTGTGTGTGTGTGTGTGTGTGTGTGTGTGTGTGTGTGTGTGTGTGTGTGTAATTTCTGCAGTGGAGATGAGATTTGAATGAGATATGAAGCAGCATGCCAGAAAGAAATGGTTGTAGAAGGAAGGCTGTATGTCTGATGAGGAGCCCAGAGGAAGGCTGTATGTCTGATGAGGAGCCCAGAGGAAGGATGTCTGATGAGGAGCCCAGAGGAAGGATGTCTGATGAGGAGCCCAGAGGAAGGCTGTATGTCTGATGAGGAGCCCAGAGGAAGGCTGTATGTCTGATGAGGAGCCCAGAGGAAGGATGTCTGATGAGAAGCCCAGAGGAAGGCTGTATGTCTGATGAGGAGCCCATAGGAAGGCTGTATGTCTGATGAGGAGCCAAGAGGAAGGCCGTATGTCTGATGAGGAGCCCAGAGGAAGGCTGTATGTCTGATAAGGAGCCAAGAGGAAGGCTGTATGTCTGATGAGGAGCCAAGAGGAAGGATGTCTGATGAGGAGCCCAGAGGAAGGCTGTATGTCTGATGAGGAGCCAAGAGGAAGGATGTCTGATGAGGAGCCCAGAGGAAGGCTGTATGTCTGATGAGGAGCCAAGAGGAAGGATGTCTGATGAGGAACCCAGAGGAAGGATGTCTTTCTGATGAGGAGCCCAGAGGAAGGCTGTATGTCAAAGTTTATTGGTTAAGTACACATATTTGCAGGTGTTATAGCAGCTGCAGTGAAATGCTCATGTTACTAGCTCCAACTGTGCAGGACAATTTCTACAGTTCAAATACACAAATAATCAATGATCCAAACAATAAATCAAGAAATGACAATGAGTGAGAATGTGTCAGAATCCAGAATATAAATATATGGTGTGTATAGACAGTATAGAATGTGTCAGAATCCAGAATATAAATATATGGTGTGTATAGACAGTATAGAATGTGTCAGAATCCAGAATATAAATATATGGTGTGTATAGACAGTATAGAATGTGTCAGAATCCAGAATATAAATATATGGTGTGTATAGACAGTATAGAATGTGTCAGAATCCAGAATATAAATACATGGTGTGTATAGACAGTATAGAATGTGGAAAAGAATATGGTATCTACAGTAGTAGGTATATTAGGATAAGCTATGTGGAGAATACTGTAGAGACATGCACATTGAGTATATAAATAGATTAGGAGGTGACAAGCGTTCAATGACTCTATATACTGTCCACGGGGCGTTAGTCTCAAGGTGCAGGGCAGAGTACAGGGCAGGTAGCTGATCAACAGTCTGGAGATAGAAGCCGTTTTTCAGTCATTCGGTCCCAGCTTTGATGCACCTGTACCGGCTCTGTCTGCTAGATGGTAGCAGGGTGAACAGACCGTGACTTCATCAGTTTACTGGCTGACAGACAGAGGATAGGAGGGTGTTTAAAATGGACAGTTAGACAGAGAGAGTTCTTAGCCAGCTGTACCTCCATGGTCTTTGTCTTTCTGATTATCTCATCTCAACTACCCACCTCTGACTCAAACTTTAACCCTCTGCAGGCTGAGAGATAGAGGATAGAAGGGTGTTAGGCAGAGAGAGTTCTTGGCCAGCTGTACCTCCGTGATCTTAGTCTTTCTGATTATCTCATCTCAACTACCCACCTCTGACTCAAACTCTAACCCTCTGCAGGCTGAGAGATAGAGGATAGAAGGGTGTTAGGCAGAGAGAGTTCTTGGCCAGCTGTACCTCCGTGATCTTAGTCTTTCTGATTATCTCATCTCAACTACCCACCTCTGACTCAAACTCTAACCCTATGCAGGCTGACAAGATGGCGCTGCAGTGAATAGCAACTGTTTTACAGGCTCCTGACCAATTCTGCTGTTTTTTGTTTGTGTGGTTTTTTTGCGCTGATCTTACAAAAACAAATTGATAATGTGTCCGCCCTCCCCCAGACTGGAAAGAGTAAGGGACGGCAGAGGAGAGGCAGACGAGTCGGTATCCTGACAAAACTACGTTGGCGAGGAAATAAACCGCCTTCTATTGAGGAACGTACCGGAGAACAACCTGGAAGAGCTCCTCTCGAGACTATCCTATCAGCGGGACCTGAAGAACTGGAACACTCTCTGTTTCTCTGAGACATGGTTGAACAAGGACATGGATAATATACATCTATCTGACGTCTCCATGCATCGTCTAGAGAGGACATGGATAATATACATCTATCTGAAGTCTCCATGCATCGTCTAGAGAGGACAGGGGGATAATATACATCTATCTGACGTCTCCATGCATCGTCTAGAGAGGACATGGATAATATACATCTATCTGACGTCTCCATGCATCGTCTAGAGAGGACATGGATAATATACATCTATCTGACGTCTCCATGCATCGTCTAGAGAGGACAGGGGGATAATATACATCTATCTGACATCTCCATGCATCGTCTAGAGAGGACATGGATAATATACATCTATCTGAAGTCTCCATGCATCGTCTAGAGAGGACATGGATAATATACATCTATCTGACCTCTCCATGCATCGTCTAGAGGGGACGGGGGATAATATACATCTATCTGACCTCTCCATGCATCGTCTAGAGAGGACATGGATAATATACATCTATCTGACCTCTCCATGCATCGTCTAGAGGGGACGGGGGATAATATACATCTATCTGACCTCTCCATGCATCGTCTAGAGAGGACATGGATAATATACATCTATCTGACCTCTCCATGCATCGTCTAGAGGGGACGGGGGATAATATACATCTATCTGACCTCTCCATGCATCGTCTAGAGAGGACATGGATAATATACATCTATCTGACCTCTCCATGCATCGTCTAGAGGGGACGGGGGATAATATACATCTATCTGACGTCTCCATGCATCGTCTAGAGAGGACATGGATAATATACATCTATCTGACATCTCCATGCATCGTCTAGAGAGGACATGGATAATATACATCTATCTGACCTCTCCATGCATCGTCTAGAGAGGACATGGATAATATACATCTATCTGACGTCTCCATGCATCGTCTTGAGAGGACATGGATAATATACATCTATCTGACGTCTCCATGCATCGTCTAGAGAGGACATGGATAATATACATCTATCTGACGTCTCCATGCATCGTCTAGAGGGGACATGGATAATATACATCTATCTGACGTCTCCATGCATCGTCTAGAGAGGACATGGATAATATACATCTATCTGACGTCTCCATGCATCGTCTAGAGAGGACAGGGGGATAATATACATCTATCTGACGTCTCCATGCATCGTCTAGAGAGGACAGGGGGATAATATACATCTATCTGCCGTCTCCATGCATCGTCTAGAGAGGACATGGATAATATACATCTATCTGACGTCTCCATGCATCGTCTAGAGAGGACATGGATAATATACATCTATCTGCCGTCTCCATGCATCGTCTAGAGAGGACAGGGGGATAATATACATCTATCTGCCGTCTCCATGCATCGTCTAGAGAGGACAGGGGATAATATACATCTATCTGACGTCTCCATGCATCGTCTAGAGAGGACAGGGGGATAATATACATCTATCTGACGTCTCCATGCATCGTCTAGAGAGGACATGGATAATATACATCTATCTGACGTCTCCATGCATCGTCTAGAGGGGACGGGGGATAATATACATCTATCTGACATCTCCATGCATCGTCTAGAGGGGACGGGGGATAATAATTATTATATTATATTATTATAATATACATCTATCTGACATCTCCATGCATCGTCTAGAGGGGACGGGGGATAATATACATCTATCTGACGTCTCCATGCATCGTCTAGAGGGGACGGGGGATAATATACATCTATCTGACATCTCCATGCATCGTCTAGAGGGGACGGGGGATAATATACATCTATCTGACGTCTGCATGCATCGTCTAGAGAGGACATGGATAATATACATCTATCTGACGTCTCCATGCATCGTCTAGAGAGGACAGGGATAATATACATCTATCTGCCGTCTCCATGCATCGTCTAGAGAGGACATGGGGATAATATACATCTATCTGACGTCTCCATGCATCGTCTGCAGACTATTTACCAAGATTGTTTTCATATACATGGTTCATAGCTGTCTATTTACCACCACAAACTGCTGCTTGCACTAACACTACGCTCAACGAGCTGTATAGGACTATAAGCAAATCAAAAAGTGTACATCCAGAGTTGGCGCATCTCGTGGCCGGTGATTTTAATGCAGGGAAACAGAAATCTGTTTTCACTAAAATGTTACCAGCATGTCACCTGCATGTCACCTGCATGTCACCTGTGCAACTAGAGGCGACAAAGCCCTTGATCACCTTGATGCACAGAAATGCTTACAAGGCAGTCCATCGCCCTCCCTTTGGCAAATCTCACCATAACTTTAACCTTCTAATTCCTTCTTACAAGCAAAAACTCAAACAGGAAGTACCAGTGACACACTCAATATTTAATTGGTCTGATGAAGCAGACGTTAAGTTACAGAACTGTTTTGCTAGCACAGACAGGAATATGTTCCGGGATTCATCCCATGGCATTGAGGAGTTGACCACATCAGTCACCGGCTTCATTAATAAGTGCACTGATGGCTTCTTCTCCACAGTGACTGTGCGCACATATCCTAACCAGAAGCCATTGATTACAGGCAACATCCGCACTGAGTTTAAGGCCAGAGCTGCCACTTTCAAGAAGCGGGACACTAATCCGGACGCTTTCTGTTCCTCCACACCTATAGGCAGGAACTTAAACAGGAAGCACTTGTGGCAAGAACTGTTCAACGTTGGTTTGACCAGTTGGAATCTATGTTTTAAGATTGTTTTGATCTCGTGGTGTGGGAAATGGTACACTGACTCTGTGACTGAGTTCATCAGGAAGTGCATAGAGGATGTTGTTCCCACTGTGAAAATGATAACTTACCCAAACCAAAAACTGTGGATAGATGGCAGCATATGTGCAAAACTAAAAGCGTGAACCACCACTTTTAACCATGGCAAGGTGACATGGATGTCTACAAACAGCTATGCCCTCCGCAAGGCAAACAAAGAGACAAAACGACAGGGACAAAGTGGAGTCGCAATTCATCTGCTCAGACACGAGACATATTGAGCAGAGACTCCAGACAATTACGGATTAAAAATTGAAATCAAGCCACGTTCTGCACACCGACGCCTCGCTCCCGGATAAGCAAGTGGGGATAACAGACTGGGATAGGGAGAGATTGATTATGTCTGTAAACACTCCAGCCAGCTGGTCTGCACATGCTCTGAGGACGCGGCGAGGGATGCCATCAGGGCCGGCAGCCTTGAGAGGGTTAACTTAAATGACTAACTCACGTTGGCCACGGAGAACGACAGCACCCAGTTCTTGTGAACGGAGGAGCCCTGTGTCGGCAGCTCGATGCGGGCGAGGAAGGTGCCCTCCAAGCGCATCACTAAGCTCAGGTCCCTGGGACTGAACCCCTCCCGCTGCAAATGGATCCTGAACTTCCTGACGAGCTGCCCCCAGGTGGTGAGGGTAGGCAACAACACATCCGCCACACTGACCCTAAACATGGGGTTTCTTCAGGGATGCGTGCTTAGTCCCCTCCTGTACTCCCTGTTCACCCATGACTGCGTGGCCACACAAGACTCCAACACACCATCATTAAGTTTGCTGGCGACACGACGACATGTCAGTAGTAGGCCTGATCACCGATGACGATGAGACAGCCTATAGGGAGCAGGTCATTGACCTTGCAGTGTGGTGCCAGGACAACATCTCCCTCAACGTTGACAATACAAAGGAGTTGGTTATGGTCTACAGGAAATGGAGGACCAACACACCACTATCTAAATCAAAAGGGGCTACAGTGGAGCGGGTCAAGAGCTTCAAGTCCCTCTGTGTACACAGCACTAAGTAATTACCATGGTCCAAACACACTAACACAGTCGTGAAGAAGGCATGACAATGACTCTTCCCCCTCAGGAGGCTGAAAACTTTCAGCATGGGCCTTCAAATCCTCAAAACGTTCTACAACTACACCATTGAGAGTATCTTGACTGACTGCATCACCGCTTGGTAGGGCAACTGCTTCGCATCCAACCGATGAGAGAGAGAGAGAGAGAGAGAGAGAGAGAGAGAGAGAGAGAGAGAGAGAGAGAGAGAGAGAGAGAGAGAGAGAGAGAGAGAGTCGTAGACCAGACAGACAAAAGTCAGAAACTACAGTGAGGACCACCAATTAGTACTTGTAGAGAGAGACAGAAAGACTGGGTCGATAGAGGGCAGACTGCCTGCTGTTCTCTTTCTTAGTCATTTAGCAGACACCCTTATCCAGTGTGACTTACAGGAGCCATTAGGCTTAAGTGCCTTGCTCAGTAAATATATTTGTTGTTGGCTCTGGATTCAAACCAGCAACCTTTCGGCTACTGGCCCAATGCTCTTAACTGCTAGGCTTCATACTTCTCTCTATCTTTCTTTCTCTCTTTCTCTCCATCTCTTCCTCTATCCTTCCCTCTCTCTGTCTCTTCCTCTATCTTTCTCATCCTCTATCCTTCCCGCTCTCCTTCTCTATCTCTCGTTATCATCCTCTCTCTCTCTCTCTCTCTCTCTCTCTCTCTCTCTCTCTCTCTCTCTCTCTCTCTCTCTCTCTCCAAGGTCTTAACCACCTAGGTGAATCAAAGAGAAACTGAGGGAAGAAAAAGGAAGAAAAACACCAACCATCCAAAATACCCCTTCTCTTTCTCTTTCTCTTTCTCTTTCTCTTTCTCTTTCTCTTTCTCTTTCTTACTCTCTCTCTCTTTCTTTCTCTTTCTCTCTCTCTCTTTCCTCCCTTTGCCCTCCTTTCCTTTCCTCTCTGGAAGGCAGTCATTTGGCACTGCAAGTTCACAAAAGCTGCGGATGTTCTTTGTAAATTAGTGGTCTGTGGAGATGCTGTCTCTGCCGGAGACAGGGCGGGTTCGTCTTAAAATAAAGTGGGAGTTTTTGAAGGAAGAGTGGCCACCTCTCAACCCTGAGAGGCTCATTCAGGATGACAGGAGAAGTGACAGGAGGAAAACCCACGCAGATAAAATCATAAAACCCCTGCCTGAGGTTGTACCCAGCATCCTTGGTGGAAAACAAATACTTGACATCTGTATTTATTTGTGGGATAAAGACGAGAGGACCTGACCAACACATTTCTGTTCCAGAATATGGTTCATGAATGTGAATAGAATTTATTTCTGTTCTGTATAAAATATGATTCCATTAGATGTTTCCTTGTTTAATCTACAGTCAGAGGTTTAGTCAGAAGTTTACATACACCTTAGCCAAATACGTTTAAACTCAGTTTTTCACAATTCCTGACATTTAATCAGAGTAAAAATTCCGTTTTAGGATTTATTTTAAGAATGTGAAATGACAGAATAATATTAGAGAGAATGATTTATTTCAGCTTTTATTTCACATTCCCAGTGGGTCAGAAGTTTACAAACACTCAATTAGTATTTGGTAGCATTGCCTTTGAATTGTTTAACTTGGGTCAAACATTTCGAGTAGCCTTCCACAAGCTTCCCACAATAAGTTGGGTGAATTTTGGCCCATTCCTCCTGACAGAGCTGGTGTAACTGAGTCAGGTTTGTAGGCCTCCTTGCTCGCACATGCTTTTCAGTTTTGCCCACACATTTTCCATGGGATTGAGGTCAGGGCTTTGTGATGGCCACTCCAATACCTTGACTTTGTTGTCCTTAAGCCATTTTGTCACAACTTTGGAAGTATGCTTGGGGTCATTGTCCATTTGGAAGACCCATTTGCGACCAAGATTTAACTTCTTGACTGATGTCTTGAGATGTTGCTTCAATAGATCTTCAATAGATGTCCATCCTCATGATGCCATCTATTTTGAGAAGTGCCCCAGTCCCTCCTGCAGCAAAGCACCCACACAACATGATGCTGCCGCTCATGTGCTTCACGTTTGGGATGGTGTTCTTCGGTTTGGCCAAACAGTTCTATATTAGTTTCATCAGACCAGAGGACATTTCTCCAAAAAGTACGATATTTGTCCCCATGTGCAGTTGCAAACCGTAGTCTGGCTTTTTTATGGCGGATTTTGAGCAGTGGCTTCTTCCTTGCTGAGCGGCCTTTCAGGTTATGTTGACATGGGACTCGTTTTACTGTGGATTTAGATGTACCTGTTTCCTCCAGCATCTTCACAAGGTCCTTTGCTGTTGTTCTGGGATTGATTTGCACTTTTTACACCAAAGTATGTTCATGTCTAGGAGACAGAACGCGTCTCCTTCCTGAGCGGTATGACGGCTGCGTGGTCCCATGGTGTTTATACTTGCGTACTATTGTTTGTACAGATGAACGTGGACCCTTCAGGAATTTATAAATTGCTCCCAAGGATGAACCAGACTTGTGGAGGTCTACAATAGTTTTTCTGAGGTCTTGGCTGATTTATTTTATTTTCCCATGATGTCAAGCCAAGAGGCAAAGAGTTTGAAGGTAGGCCTTGAAATACATCCACAGGTACACCTCCAATTGACTCAAATGATGTCAATTAGCTTATCAGGAGCTTCTCAAGCCATGACATCATTTTCTGGAATTTTCCAAGCTGTTTAAAGGCACAGTCAACGTAGTGTGTGCAAACCTCTGACCCACTGGAATTGTGATACAGTGAATTACAAGTGAAATAATCTGTCTGTAAACAATTATTGGAAAAATGCCTTTGTGTCAAGCACAAAGTAGATGTCCTAACCGATTTGCCAAAACTATAGTTTGTTAACAAAACATTTGTGGAGTGGTTGAAAAACGCATTTTAATGACTCCAGCCTAAGTGTATGTAAACTTCCAACTTCAACTGTATATATCATTGAATATGTTCTACTAACATGGGAGTCATGTAGCTGTTCTTACCTAGCAGGTATACTATACACACAACATCCTTCTTTTGAACAGCACAGGGAGGCAGAAATATCCCTTCTAGCAACAGCTATATCCCTCTGATGTGACTAAATAATGATAAATACTCCTCAGGGATTCTGTAATTATGAAATCCAGCATTTGAAATGACCTTTCCACCCTGACTGCTATGGAGTGACTGGGTTTCTAGGGAAGAAGAACAAACATCATAGAGAGACGTAATGAGTCGATGGGGACTGGTCATCTCTTGTGGATGTGCTCCCTGCTGCCACCGAGTGGACAGTGGTGGTATTATACCTCCAGACAGAGATACAGACACATCCCAACCCAGTGACACATTACACAACGTGACTAAATAAAAGTACTTCACTACGGCTGATTTAGGATCAGGAACAGGTCCCGCCTGCTTACACAATCTTATGATCTAAAAGAGCAAATCTGATCCTAGATCAGCACTCCTACTCTGAATACGAACTCAGATCACAATGACCACTCAGGCTCAGTGCTGGTGAATTCTATAGTATTCAACTGTCTGGAACAGATTCTGAAAGAATACCACACTCACCCACTTTAAGTGCATTCCATAATGTATCAAGCTCACTGCAGAATGCTTACCTGTTGTGCGTCCTCCCACTTTTCCCTGTTGTCTTCCTCTAGGAGATTGCTGATGATTTGAAAGAAGTTCTGAAGGGAGGAGAGAGAGGAAATTGAGTGAATTAAACGGACTCTTATTGCATCAAAAGAAAACCAAGCTGATGCCCCACACACACACACACACACACACACACACACACACACACACACACACACACACACACACACACACACACACACACACACACACACACACACACACACACACACACACACACAATAACACACCTGTTGTCACAAACACACAGACAGATGCTCAGGGAACTATCACTACCCTATTGACAGTCAGAGTCAAGGATGACCGTCAGGAGAATAACACTATCCTGTTGACAGTCAGAGTCAAAAATATTTCAGCTGGTCTCCCGTGTGTGTGTGTGTGTGTGTGTGTTGTGTGTGTGTGTGTGTGTGTGAGTGAGTGTGTGTGTGTGTGTGTGTGTGTGTGTGTGTGTGTGTGTGTGTGTGTGTGTGTGTGTGTGTGTGTGTGTGTGTGTGTGTGTGTGTGTGTGTGTGTGTGTGTGTGTGTGTGTGTGTGTGTGTGTGTGTGCGTGCCCAGGTGTGTGTGCCCCTTTGGCCCCTTTCCCGATACAGACAATCTTGTTTTCTACTTGAATGCTTATGCTCCCTCTGGTGGTAATGTGCACATTTGAACATTAGCACACACACACACACACACACACACACACACACACACACACACACACACACACACACACACACACACACACACACACACACACACACACACACACACACACACACACACACACACACACACACACACACACACACACACACACACACAGCAAAAATGCACAGATGCAGCAGCGAGCGCTAGCTGTACTCATTGTGTCAGACTGTCTGTCCACACAACGACAAACCAGACACACGACCAGGACACAGCTAGCATTCAGGACAGAAATGATCTGATTGGAGGAGGAGGAGGAGGAGGAGGAGGAGGAGGAGGAGGAGGAAGAAGAGGGGATTCAGGCTGTAATCTCCATCATACGACTGAAATAAAGAAATTAAAGCTGGAGGAGAGAGAGGAAGGGGAGAAACAGGGGAGAGAGGGGGAGACAGTGGAGAGGGAGGAGGAGAGGGAAGACAGGGAGGGGGACACAGGGGAGAAACGGGGGAGAGAGGGGGAGACAGTGGAGAGGGAGGAGGAGAGGGAAGACAGGGAGGGGGAAACAGGGGAGAAACAGGGGAGAGAGGGGGAGACAGTGGAGAGGGAGGAGGAGAGGGAAGACAGGGAGGGGGACACAGGGGAGAAACAGGGGAGAGAGGGGGAGACAGTGGAGAGGGAGGAGGAGAGGGAAGACAGGGAGGGGGTCACAGGGGAGAGACAGGGGAGAGAGGGGAGACAGTGGAGAGGGAAGACAGGGAGACAGGGAGGGGGACACAGGGGAGAGACAGGGGAGAGAGGGGAGACAGCGGAGAGGGAGGAGGAGAGGGAAGACAGGGAGGGGGACACAGGGGAGAAACAGGGGATAGAGGGGGAGACAGTGGAGAGGGAGGAGGAGAGGGAAGACAGGGAGGGGGACAAAGGGGAGAGACAGGGGAGAGAGGGGGAGACAGTGGAGAGGGAGGAGGAGAGGGAAGACAGGGGAGAGGGGAAGGGGAGACTGGGAGAGAGGGGGTCAGAAGAGGGAGGGGAGGTAGAGTGGGAGGCAGGAGGGAGGGTAAATAGGTAGAGGGGGTGAAAGGAGGGAGAGGGAAAGAGGTAGAGGGGGTGACAGGAGGGAGGGGGAAAGAGGTAGAGGGGGTGACAGGAGGGAGGGGGAAAGAGGTAGAGGGGGTGACAGGAGGGAGGGGGAAAGAGGTAGAGGAGGTGACAGGAGGGAGGGGGAAAGAGGTAGAGGAGGTGACAGGAGGGAGGGGGAAAGAGGTAGAGGGGGTGACAGGACAGAGGGGGAAAGAGGTAGAGGGGTGACAGGAGGGAGGGGGAAAGAGGTAGAGGAGGTGACAGGAGGGAGGGGGAAAGAGGTAGAGGGGGTGACAGGGGGAGGGGGAGAGTTCTCTGATAAAATAAACAGGCATAATGGAGCTTTCTTAGCGTCGATTTCAGGGAAAATGTATTTGAAATGACTACCATTCACCACTGCATTCAACATGACATATTACAGTAAATATAATGATTACATGTTACAGTAAATATAATGATTACACGTCAGAGTAAATAAAATATTAACATGTCACAGTAAATATAATGATTACATATTACAGTAAATATAATGATTACATATTACAGTAAATATAATGATTACATGTCACAGTAAATATAATGATTACATATTACAGTAAATATAATGATTACATATTACAGTAAATATAATGATTACATGTCACAGTAAATATAATGATTACATATTACAGTAAATATAATGATTACATATTACAGTAAATATAATGATTACATATTACAGTAAATATAATGATTACATGTCACAGTAAATATAATGAGTACATATTACAGTAAATATAACGATGACATATTACAGTAAATATAACGATTACATATTACAGTAAATATAACGATTACATATTACAGTAAATATAATGATTACATGTCACAGTAAATATAATGATTACATATTACAGTAAATATAATGATGACATATTACAGTAAATATAATGATTACATATTACAGTAAATATAATGATTACATATTACAGTAAATATAATGATTACATATTACAGTAAATATAATGATTACATATTACAGTAAATATAATGATTACATATTACAGTAAATATAATGATTACATATTACAGTAAATATAATGATTACATGTCACAGTAAATATAATGATTACATATTACAGTAAATATAATAATTACATATTACAGTAAATATAATGATTACATATTACAGTAAATATAATGATTACACATTACAGTAAATATAATGAGTACATATTACAGTAAATATAACGATTACATATTACAGTATATATAACGATTACATATTACATGAAATATAATGATTACATATTACAGTAAATATAATGATTACATATTGCAGTAAATATAATGATTACATATTACAGTAAATATAATGATTACACATTACAGTAAATATAATGAGTACATATTACAGTAAATATAACGATTACATATTACAGTATATATAACGATTACATATTACATGAAATATAATGATTACATATTACAGTAAATATAATGATTACATGTCACAGTAAATATAATGATTACCTGTTACAGTAAATATAATTACAATGGTAGCTTGCCTCGTTAAATAAAGGTTAAATAAACAATTTAAATGTAAAACTTTAGACAACATTCACCCACTCTGGGGAAACCAACCATTACAGTAAATGTAACAGTACATATAATGATTACAAAGGCAGCGTTAGACAACATAATAACAGAGGTGACTGCTCATCCCAGGCAGGTACCTATTTGTTTCCGTTTCTATTTGAGTCTTTTAGACCAATGACTGTTCATCTGGGTAAGGGGATGGACTCTAGACCATACTATCAGCCAATTATGTCTGTGTATGTAAATATCTCTAAATGTGTTTCCTAACGCTCACACGATCCGGCTGAGCATTTCAAGAGCCAAAGCAGGCTCAGGGAAATAAATTATTTAAAAAGTTATTTTCATTAAATAAACACACACAGTTATTTATGAGACATACAGTGATGATTTAAAATAACAAAGGTGTCATGGGGACTTTAACTGTGTAAATAATCATTCCAGTTTCAATGGAAAGGGGAGATATGTTGACAGGCCTCTCAGGGGTTTTCCACCTCTCCTGCACATGCTCTTTTCCTTTGAAACGTTATCATATTGTTTTCTATTTTCATGTATGCAACAAATAAAAGGATCCCTGTAACACAAATCAAAATAAATCCAACACACAATTCTACCTCAGCAGCATGGTCAACATTTATCAAGACAAAAGAGACCGATCCACTCACCTGCACGTCGTCTGAGCTCGGTTCGTAACTGGCCCTCTTGAAGGTATCAGTCACGTTTCTGAGTATCTCCACAGAGGACAGCAGGTCTCCAGCGTAGAAGTTCCTTCTCTGGGTGAGATCCAGCAGGGTCTTGGTCACCTGAGACATCCCGTCCCCCGCCAACTTCCCCTGGCCCTTAGCTAGATGGCCCTGGATCTCCAGAAGAAGAAATGAACTATGAGGTCTTATATGTTCTCTACACTATATTACAGTATATTACTACAGTATTACTATATTGATTGGTTCTCTACACTATATTACAGTATATTACTACAGTATTACTATATTGATTGGTTCTCTACACTATATTACAGTATATTACTACAGTATTACTACATTGATTGGTTCTCTACACTATATTACAGTATATTACTACAGTATTACTATATTGATTGGTTCTCTACACTATATTACAGTATATTACTACAGTATTACTACATTGATTGGTTCTCTACACTATATTACAGTATATTACTACAGTATTACTATATTGATTGGTTCTCTACACTATATTACAGTATATTACTACAGTATTACTACATTGATTGGTTCTCTACACTATATTACAGTATATTACTACAGTATTACTATATTGATTGGTTCTCTACACTATATTACAGTATATTACTACAGTATTACTATATTGATTGGTTCTCTACACTATATTACAGTATATTACTACAGTATTACTATATTGATTGGTTCTCTACACTATATTACAGTATATTACTACAGTATTACTACATTGATTGGTTCTCTACACTATATTACAGTATATTACTACAGTATTACTATATTGATTGATTCTCTACACTATATTACAGTATATTACTACAGTATTACTATATTGATTGGTTCTCTACACTATATTACAGTATATTACTACAGTATTACTATATTGATTGGTTCTCTACACTATATTACAGTATATTACTACAGTATTACTATATTGATTGGTTCTCTACACTATATTACAGTATATTACTACAGTATTACTATATTGATTGGTTCTCTACACTATATTACAGTATATTACTACAGTATTACTACATTGATTGGTTCTCTACACTATATTACAGTATATTACTACAGTATTACTACATTGATTGATTCTCTACACTATATTACAGTATATTACTACAGTATTACTATATTGATTGGTTCTCTACACTATATTACAGTATATTACTACAGTATTACTACATTGATTGATTCTCTACACTATATTACAGTATATTACTACAGTATTACTACATTGATTGGTTCTCTACACTATATCACAGTATATTACTACAGTATTACTACATTGATTGATTCTCTACACTATATTACAGTATATTACTACATTGATTGGTTCTCTACACTATATCACAGTATATTACTACAGTATTACTATATTGATTGGTTCTCTACACTATATTACAGTATATTACTACAGTATTACTACATTGATTGATTATCTACACTATATTACAGTATATTACTACAGTATTACTATATTGATTGGTTCTCTACACTATATTACAGTATATTACTACAGTATTACTATATTGATTGGTTCTCTACACTATATCACAGTATATTACTACAGTATTACTACATTGATTGATTCTCTACACTATATTACAGTATATTACTACAGTATTACTATATTGATTGGTTCTCTACACTATATTACAGTATATTACTACAGTATTACTACATTGATTGATTCTCTACACTATATCACAGTATATTACTACAGTATTACTACATTGATTGATTCTCTACACTATATTACAGTATATTACTACAGTATTACTATATTGATTGATTCTCTACACTATATTACAGTATATTACTACAGTATTACTACATTGATTGATTCTCTACACTATATTACAGTATATTACTACAGTATTACTATATTGATTGGTTCTCTACACTATATTACAGTATATTACTACAGTATTACTACATTGATTGATTCTCTACACTATATTACAGTATATTACTACAGTATTACTACATTGATTGATTCTCTACACTATATTACAGTATATTACTACAGTATTACTATATTGATTGATTCTCTACACTATATTACAGTATATTACTACAGTATTACTACATTGATTGATTCTCTACACTATATTACAGTATATTACTACAGTATTACTACATTGATTGATTCTCTACACTATATTACAGTATATTACTACAGTATTACTACATTGATTGATTCTCTACACTATATTACAGTATATTACTACAGTATTACTATATTGATTGATTATCTACACTATATTACAGTATATTACTACAGTATTACTATATTGATTGGTTCTCTACACTATATTACACTATATTACTACAGTATTACTATATTGATTGATACTCTACACTATATTACAGTATATTACTACAGTATTACTACATTGATTGATTCTCTACACTATATCACAGTATATTACTACAGTATTACTACATTGATTGGTTCTCTACACTATATTACAGTATATTACTACAGTATTACTACATTGATTGATTCTCTACACTATATTACAGTATATTACTACAGTATTACCATATTGATTGGTTCTCTACACTATATTACAGTATATTACTACAGTATTACTATATTGATTGATTCTCTACACTATATTACAGTATATTACTACAGTATTACTACATTGATTGATTATCTACACTATATTACAGTATATTACTACAGTATTACTATATTGATTGGTTCTCTACACTATATTACACTATATTACTACAGTATTACTATATTGATTGATACTCTACACTATATTACAGTATATTACTACAGTATTACTACATTGATTGATTCTCTACACTATATCACAGTATATTACTACAGTATTACTACATTGATTGGTTCTCTACACTATATTACAGTATATTACTACAGTATTACTACATTGATTGATTTTCTACACTATATTACAGTATATTACTACAGTATTACTACATTGATTGATTCTCTACACTATATTACAGTATATTACTACAGTATTACTACATTGATTGATTCTCTACACTATATTACAGTATATTACTACAGTATTACTACATTGATTGATTCTCTACACTATATTACAGTATATTACTACAGTATTACTATATTGATTGATTCGCTACACTATATTACAGTATATTACTACAGTATTACTATATTGATTGATTCTCTACACTATATTACAGTATATTACTACAGTATTACTATATTGATTGATTCTCTACACTATATTACAGTATATTACTACAGTATTACTATATTGATTGATTCTCTACACTATATCACAGTATATTACTACAGTATTACTACATTGATTGATTCTCTACACTATATCACAGTATATTACTACAGTATTACTACATTGATTGATTCTCTACACTATATTACAGTATATTACTACAGTATTACTACATTGATTGGTTCTCTACACTATATCACAGTATATTACTACAGTATTACTACATTGATTGATTCTCTACACTATATTACAGTATATTACTACAGTATTACTATATTGATTGGTTCTCTACACTATATCACAGTATATTACTACAGTATTACTACATTGATTGATTCTCTACACTATATTACAGTATATTACTACAGTATTACTATATTGATTGGTTCTCTACACTATATTACAGTATATTACTACAGTATTACTACATTGATTGATTCTCTACACTATATTACAGTATATTACTACAGTATTACCATATTGATTGGTTCTCTACACTATATTACAGTATATTACTACAGTATTACTACATTGATTGATTCTCTACACTATATTACAGTATATTACTACAGTATTACTACATTGATTGATTCTCTACACTATATTACAGTATATTACTACAGTATTACTACATTGATTGATTCTCTACACTATATTACAGTATATTACTACAGTATTACTATATTGATTGGTTCTCTACACTATATTACAGTATATTACTACAGTATTACTACATTGATTGATCCTCTACACTATATGACAGTATATTACCACAGTATTACTACATTGATTGATTCCCTACACTATATGACAGTATATTACTACAGTATTACTACATTGATTCTCTACACTATATGATAGTATATTACCACAGTAATACTACAATGATTGATTTAATTTAGAATGCATTAAAAGGCCAGCGTCCTCTAGCCTTTGGCCCAGTTAAGAGAGAGGACCATAAGACCCTGGCGGTCCTCTAAAGTATAGTATACACTATATTATTACAGTATTACTACAGTTTATATTACAGCTTTCCCTGACCCTCAACCTCCAGGAGAAGGAAGAGGAGGAAGAGAACTATGAGACTGTTCTCTGCAGTAGATTACTGCAATATGTGGTTTAAACTGTCTACATTAACATCAGCTGTAGTGTTATTAGTCTCTATAATGTGGTTTAAACTGTCTACATTAACATCAGCTGTAGTGTTATTAGTCTCTATAATGTGGTTTAAACTGTCTACATTAACATCAGCTGTAGTGTTATTAGTCTCTATAATGTGGTTTAAACTGTCTACATTAACATCAGCTGTAGTGTTATTAGTCTCTATAATGTGGTTTAAACTGTCTACATTAACATCAGCTGTAGTGTTATTAGTCTCTATAATGTGGTTTAAACTGTCTACATTAACATCAGCTGTAGTGTTATTAGTCTCTATAATGTGGTTTAAACTGTCTACATTAACATCAGCTGTAGTGTTATTAGTCTCTATAATGTGGTTTAAACTGTCTACATTAACATCAGCTGTAGTGTTATTAGTCTCTATAATGTCTGTCTACATTAACATCAGCTGTAGTGTTATTAGTCTCTATAATGTGGTTTAAACTGTCTACATTAACATCAGCTGTATTAACATCAGCTGTAGTGTTATTAGACCATTAACATCAGCTGTAGTGTAATTAGTCTCCATAATGTGGTTTAAACTCTATAATGTGGTTTAAACTGTCTACATTAACATCAGCTGTAGTGTTATTAGTCTCTATAATGTGGTTTAAACTGTCTACATTAACATCAGCTGTAGTGTTATTAGTCTCTATAATGTGGTTTAAACTGTCTACATTAACATCAGCTGTAGTGTTATTAGTCTCTATAATGTGGTTTAAACTGTCTACATTAACATCAGCTGTAGTGTTATTAGTCTCTATAATGTGGTTTAAACTGTCTACATTAACATCAGCTGTAGTGTTATTAGTCTCTATAATGTGGTTTAAACTGTCTACATTAACATCAGCTGTAGTGTTATTAGTCTCTATAATGTGGTTTAAACTGTCTACATTAACATCAGCTGTAGTGTTATTAGTCTCTATAATGTGGTTTAAACTGTCTACATTAACATCAGCTGTAGTGTTATTAGTCTCTATAATGTGGTTTAAACTGTCTACATTAACATCAGCTGTAGTGTTATTAGTCTCTATAATGTGGTTTAAACTGTCTACATTAACATCAGCTGTAGTGTTATTAGTCTCTATAATGTGGTTTAAACTGTCTACATTAACATCAGCTGTAGTGTAATTAGTCTCTATAATGTGGTTTAAACTGTCTACATTAACATCAGCTGTAGTGTTATTAGTCTCTATAATGTGGTTTAAACTGTCTACATTAACATCAGCTGTAGTGTTATTAGTCTCTATAATGTGGTTTAAACTGTATTAACATCAGCTGTAGTGTTATTAGTCTCTATAATGTGGTTTAAACTGTCTACATTAACATCAGCTGTAGTGTTATTAGTCTCTATAATGTGGTTTAAACTGTCTACATTAACATCAGCTGTAGTGTTATTAGTCTCTATAATGTGGTTTAAACTGTCTACATTAACATCAGCTGTAGTGTTATTAGTCTCTATAATGTGGTTTAAACTGTCTACATTAACATCAGCTGTAGTGTTATTAGTCTCTATAATGTGGTTTAAACTGTCTACATTAACATCAGCTGTAGTGTTATTATTAGTCTCTATAATGTGGTTTAAACTGTCTATTAACTATCAGCTGTATTAACATCAGCTGTAGTGTTATTAGTCTCTATAATGTGGTTTAAACTGTCTACATTAACATCAGCTGTAGTGTTATTAGTCTCTATAATGTGGTTTAAACTGTCTACATTAACATCAGCTGTAGTGTTATTAGTCTCTATAATGTGGTTTAAACTGTCTACATTAACATCAGCTGTAGTGTTATTAGTCTCTATAATGTGGTTTAAACTGTCTACATTAACATCAGCTGTAGTGTTATTAGTCTCTATAATGTGGTTTAAACTGTCTACATTAACATCAGCTGTAGTGTTATTAGTCTCTATAATGTGGTTTAAACTGTCTACATTAACATCAGCTGTAGTGTTATTAGTCTCTATAATGTGGTTTAAACTGTCTACATTAACATCAGCTGTAGTGTTATTAGTCTCTATAATGTGGTTTAAACTGTCTACATTAACATCAGCTGTAGTGTTATTAGTCTCTATAATGTGGTTTAAACTGTCTACATTAACATCAGCTGTAGTGTTATTAGTCTCTATAATGTGGTTTAAACTGTCTACATTAACATCAGCTGTAGTGTTATTAGTCTCTATAATGTGGTTTAAACTGTCTACATTAACATCAGCTGTAGTGTTATTAGTCTCTATAATGTGGTTTAAACTGTCTACATTAACATCAGCTGTAGTGTAATTAGTCTCTATAATGTGGTTTAAACTGTCTCTATAATTAAACATCAGCTGTAGTGTTATTAGTCTCTATAATGTGGTTTAAACTGTCTACATTAACATCAGCTGTAGTGTTATTAGTCTCTATAATGTGGTTTAAACTGTCTACATTAACATCAGCTGTAGTGTTATTAGTCTCTATAATGTGGTTTAAACTGTCTACATTAACATCAGCTGTAGTGTTATTAGTCTCTATAATGTGGTTTAAACTGTCTCTATATTAACATCAGCTGTAGTGTTATTAGTCTCTATAATGTGGTTTAAACTGTCTACATTAACATCAGCTGTAGTGTAATTAGTCTCTATAATGTGGTTTAAACTGTCTACATTAACATCAGCTGTAGTGTTATTAGTCTCTATAATGTGGTTTAAACTGTCTACATTAACATCAGCTGTAGTGTTATTAGTCTCTATAATGTGGTTTAAACTGTCTACATTAACATCAGCTGTAGTGTTATTAGTCTCTATAATGTGGTTTAAACTGTCTACATTAACATCAGCTGTAGTGTTATTAGTCTCTATAATGTGGTTTAAACTGTCTACATTAACATCAGCTGTAGTGTTATTAGTCTCTATAATGTGGTTTAAACTGTCTACATTAACATCAGCTGTAGTGTAATTAGTCTCTATAATGTGGTTTAAACTGTCTACATTAACATCAGCTGTAGTGTTATTAGTCTCTATAATGTGGTTTAAACTGTCTACATTAACATCAGCTGTAGTGTTATTAGTCTCTATAATGTGGTTTAAACTGTCTACATTAACATCAGCTGTAGTGTTATTAGTCTCTATAATGTGGTTTAAACTGTCTACATTAACATCAGCTGTAGTGTTATTAGTCTCTATAATGTGGTTTAAACTGTCTACATTAACATCAGCTGTAGTGTTATTAGTCTCTATAATGTGGTTTAAACTGTCTACATTAACATCAGCTGTAGTGTTATTAGTCTCTATAATGTGGTTTAAACTGTCTACATTAACATCAGCTGTAGTGTTATTAGTCTCTATAATGTGGTTTAAACTGTCTACATTAACATCAGCTGTAGTGTTATTAGTCTCTATAATGTGGTTTAAACTGTCTACATTAACATCAGCTGTAGTGTTATTAGTCTCTATAATGTGGTTTAAACTGTCTACATTAACATCAGCTGTAGTGTTATTAGTCTCTATAATGTGGTTTAAACTGTCTACAACATCAGCTAACATAATGTGCTGTAAACTGTTACATTAACATTAGTCTCTATAATGTGGTTTAAACTGTCTACATTAACATCAGCTGTAGTGTTATTAGTCTCTATAATGTGGTTTAAACTGTCTACATTAACATCAGCTGTAGTGTTATTAGTCTCTATAATGTGGTTTAAACTGTCTACATTAACATCAGCTGTAGTGTTATTAGTCTCTATAATGTGGTTTAAACTGTCTACATTAACATCAGCTGTAGTGTTATTAGTCTCTATAATGTGGTTTAAACTGTCTACATTAACATCAGCTGTAGTGTAATTAGTCTCTATAATGTGGTTTAAACTGTCTACATTAACATCAGCTGTAGTGTTATTAGTCTCTATAATGTGGTTTAAACTGTCTACATTAACATCAGCTGTAGTGTTATTAGTCTCTATAATGTGGTTTAAACTGTCTACATTAACATCAGCTGTAGTGTTATTAGTCTCTATAATGTGGTTTAAACTGTCTACATTAACATCAGCTGTAGTGTTATTAGTCTCTATAATGTGGTTTAAACTGTCTACATTAACATCAGCTGTAGTGTAATTAGTCTCTATAATATGGTTTAAACTGTCTATATTAACATCAGCTGTAGTGTTCTTAGTCTCTATAATGTGGTTTAAACTGTCTACATTAACATCAGCTGTAGTGTTATTAGTCTCTATAATGTGGTTTAAACTGTCTACATTAACATCAGCTGTAGTGTTATTAGTCTCTATAATGTGGTTTAAACTGTCTACATTAACATCAGCTGTAGTGTTATTAGTCTCTATAATGTGGTTTAAACTGTCTACATTAACATCAGCTGTAGTGTAATTAGTCTCCATAATGTGGTTTAAACTGTCTACATTAACATCAGCTGTAGTGTAATTAGTCTCTATAATGTGGTTTAAACTGTCTACATTAACATCAGCTGTAGTGTAATTAGTCTCTATAATGTGGTTTAAACTGTCTACATTAACATCAGCTGTAGTGTTATTAGTCTCTATAATGTGGTTTAAACTGTCTACATTAACATCAGCTGTAGTGTTATTAGTCTCTATAATGTGGTTTAAACTGTCTACATTAACATCAGCTGCTGTAGTGTAGTTAATGGTTTAAACTGTCTATATTAACATCAGCTCTCCATAATGTGGTTGAAACTGTCTACATTAACATCAGCTGTAGTGTAATTAGTCTCTATAATGTGGTTTAAACTGTCTATATTAACATCAGCTGTAGTGTTATTAGTCTCTATAATGTGGTTTAAACTGTCTACATTAACATCAGCTGTAGTGTAATTAGTCTCTATAATATGGTTTAAACTGTCTATATTAACATCAGCTGTAGTGTAATTAGTCTCCATAATGTGGTTGAAACTGTCTACATTAACATCAGCTGTAGTGTAATTAGTCTCTATAATATGGTTTAAACTGTCTACATTAACATCAGCTGTAGTGTAATTAGTCTCCATAATGTGGTTTAAACTGTCTACATTAACATCAGCTGTAGTGTAATTAGTCTCCATAATGTGGTTTAAACTGTCTACATTAACATCAGCTGTAGTGTTATTAGTCTCTATAATGTGGTTTAAACTGTCTACATTAACATCAGCTGTAGTGTAATTAGTCTCTATAATATGGTTTAAACTGTCTACATTAACATCAGCTGTAGTGTTATTAGTCTCTATAATGTGGTTTAAACTGTCTACATTAACATCAGCTGTAGTGTAATTAGTCTCCATAATGTGGTTTAAACTGTCTACATTAACATCAGCTGTAGTGTTCTTAGTCTCTATAATATTGTCTACTTTCAATATCCACATGACCATATCACCAGCATACACTGCATATACTGAAAAGAGAGATACAGTATGAAATAAATACATTGAAGATGACTGATGACTGAAGACATATCTACCATCCCCTGTATGTATTTCATTTTCACAGATCTATGTCTGTGTCCACATGTTGGAAAACCACTGTAGACTGAAGAGGGAAGTAGAACAGTAGCAGCAGGGTAGAGAGAGAGAGTAGAGGTATGTCAGTAGTAGCAGGGTAGAGAGAGAGAGTAGAGGTATGTCAGTAGTAGCAGGGTAGAGAGAGAGAGTAGAGGTATGTCAGTAGCAGCAGGGTAGAGAGTGTAAAGGTATGTCAGTAGTAGCAGGGTAGAGAGAGAGAGTAGAGGTATGTCAGTAGTAGCAGGGTAGAGAGAGAGTAGAGGTATGTCAGTAGCAGCAGGGTAGAGAGAGTAGAGGTATGTCAGTAGCAGCAGGGTAGAGAGAGTAGAGGTATGTCAGTAGTAGCAGGGTAGAGAGAGAGAGTAGAGGTATGTCAGTAGTAGCAGGGTAGAGAGAGAGAGTAGAGGTATGTCAGTAGTAGCAGGGTAGAGAGAGAGAGTAGAGGTATGTCAGTAGCAGCAGGGTAGAGAGAGTAGAGGTATGTCAGTAGCAGCAGGGTAGAGAGAGTAGAGGTATGTCAGTAGTAGCAGGGTAGAGAGAGTAGAGGTATGTCAGTAGCAGCAGGGTAGAGAGAGTAGAGGTATGTCAGTAGCAGCAGGGTAGAGAGAGTAGAGGTATGTCAGTAGCAGCAGGGTAGAGAGAGTAGAGGTATGTCAGTAATAGCAGGGTAGAGAGAGTAGAGGTATGTCAGTAGTAGCAGGGTATAGAGAGGTATGTCAGTAGTAGCAGGGTAGAGAGAGGTATGTCAGTAGTAGCAGGGTATAGAGAGGTATGCCAGTAGTAGCAGGGTATAGAGAGGTATGTCAGTAGTAGCAGGGTTTAGAGATGTATGTCAGTAGTAGCAGGGTATAGAGAGGTATGTCAGTAGTAGCAGGGTATAGAGAGGTATGTCAGTAGTAGCAGGGTATAGAGAGGTATGTCAGTAGTAGCAGGGTATAGAGAGGTATGTCAGTAGTAGCAGGGTATAGAGAGGTATGTCAGTAGTAGCAGGGTATAGAGAGGTATGTCAGTAGTAGCAGGGTATAGAGAGGTATGTCAGTAGTAGCAGGGTATAGAGAGGTATGTCAGTAGTAGCAGGGTATAGAGAGGTATGTCAGTAGTAGCAGGGTATAGAGAGGTATGTCAGTAGTAGCAGGGTATAGAGAGATATGTCAGTAGTAGCAGGGTATAGAGAGATATGTCAGTAGTAGCAGGGTATAGAGATGTATGTCAGTAGTAGCAGGGTATAGAGAGGTATGTCAGTAGTAGCAGGGTATAGAGAGGTATGTCAGTAGTAGCAGGGTATAGAGAGGTATGTCATTAGTTGCAGGGTATAGAGAGGTATGTCAGTAGTAGCAGGGTATAGAGAGGTATGTCAGTAGTACCAGGGTATAGAGAGGTATGTCAGTAGTAGCAGGGTAGAGAGAGAGATAGAGTAGAGGTATGTCAGTAGTAGCAGGGTATAGAGATGTATGTCAGTAGTAGCAGGGTATAGAGAGGTATGTCAGTAGTAGCAGGGTATAGAGAGGTATGTCAGTAGTAGCAGGGTATAGAGAGGTATGTCAGTAGTTGCAGGGTATAGAGATGTATGTCAGTAGTAGCAGGGTAGAGAGAGGTATGTCAGTAGTAGCAGGGTATAGAGAGGTATGTCAGTAGTAGCAGGGTATAGAGAGGTATGTCAGTAGTAGCAGGGTATAGAGAGGTATGTCAGTAGTAGCAGGGTATAGAGAGGTATGTCAGTAGTAGCAGGGTATAGAGAGGTATGTCAGTAGTAGCAGGGTATAGAGATGTATGTCAGTAGTAGCAGGGTATAGAGAGGTATGTCAGTAGTAGCAGGGTATAGAGAGGTATGTCAGTAGTAGCAGGGTATAGAGAGGTATGTCAGTAGTTGCAGGGTATAGAGAGGTATGTCAGTAGTAGCAGGGTATAGAGAGGTATGTCAGTAGTACCAGGGTATAGAGAGGTATGTCAGTAGTAGCAGGGTAGAGAGAGAGATAGAGTAGAGGTATGTCAGTAGTAGCAGGGTATAGAGAGGTATGTCAGTAGTAGCAGGGTATAGAGAGGTATGTCAGTAGTAGCAGGGTATAGAGAGGTATGTCAGTAGTAGCAGGGTATAGAGAGGTATGTCAGTAGTTGCAGGGTATAGAGATGTATGTCAGTAGTAGCAGGGTAGAGAGGTATGTCAGTAGTAGCAGGGTATAGAGAGGTATGTCAGTAGTAGCAGGGTATAGAGAGGTATGTCAGTAGTTGCAGGGTATAGAGAGGTATGTCAGTAGTAGCAGGGTATAGAGAGGTATGTCAGTAGTACCATGGTATAGAGAGGTATGTCAGTAGTAGCAGGGTAGAGAGAGAGATAGAGTAGAGGTATGTCAGTAGTAGAGGGTCAGAGTAGCAGGTATGTCAGTAGTAGCAGGGTATAGAGAGGTATGTCAGTAGTAGCAGGGTATAGAGAGGTATGTCAGTAGTTGCAGGGTATAGAGATGTATGTCAGTAGTAGCAGGGTAGAGAGAGGTATGTCAGTAGTAGCAGGGTTTTGAGAGGTATGTCAGTAGTAGCAGGGTAGAGAGATGTCAGTAGATAGAGTAGAGGTATGTCAGTAGTAGCAGGGTATAGAGAGGTATGTCAGTAGTAGCAGGGTATAGAGAGGTATGTCAGTAGTAGCAGGGTATAGAGAGGTATGTCAGTAGTAGCAGGGTATAGAGAGGTATGTCAGTAGTACCAGGGTATAGAGAGTTATGTCAGTAGTAGCAGGGTAGAGAGGTATGTCAGTAGTAGCAGGGTATAGAGAGGTATGTCAGTAGTAGCAGGGTATAGAGAGATAGGGTAGTAGAGGTATGTCAGTAGTAGCAGGGTATAGAGAGGTATGTCAGTAGTAGCAGGGTATAGAGAGGTATATCAGTAGTACCAGGGTATAGAGAGTATGTCAGTAGTAGCAGGGTAGAGAGAGTATGTCAGTAGTAGCAGGGTATAGAGAGTATGTCAGTAGTAGCAGGGTATAGAGAGGTATGTCAGTAGTAGCAGGGGTATAGAGAGGTATGTCAGTAGTAGCAGGGTAGAGAGAGGTATGTCAGTAGTAGCAGGGTATAGAGAGGTATGTCAGTAGTAGCAGTAGTAGCAGGGTATAGAGAGGTATGTCAGTAGTAGCAGGGCAGGGTATAGAGAGGTATGTCAGTAGTACCAGGGTATAGAGAGGCATGTCAGTAGTAGCAGGGTATAGAGAGGTATGTCAGTAGTAGCAGGGTATAGAGAGGTATGTCAGTAGTAGCAGGGTATAGAGAGGTATGTCAGTAGTAGCAGGGAGAGGTATGTCAGTAGTAGCAGGGTAGGTATGTCAGTAGTAGCAGGGTATAGAGAGATATGTCAGTAGTAGCAGGGTATAGAGAGATATGTCAGTAGTAGCAGGGTATAGAGATGTATGTCAGTAGTAGCAGGGTATAGAGAGGTATGTCAGTAGTAGCAGGGTATAGAGAGGTATGTCAGTAGTAGCAGGGTATAGAGAGGTATGTCATTAGTTGCAGGGTATAGAGAGGTATGTCAGTAGTAGCAGGGTATAGAGAGGTATGTCAGTAGTACAGTAGTACAGGGTATAGAGAGGTATGTCAGTAGTAGCAGGGTAGAGAGAGAGATAGAGTAGAGGTATGTCAGTAGTAGCAGGGTATAGAGAGGTATGTCAGTAGTAGCAGGGTATAGAGAGATATGTCAGTAGTAGCAGGGTATAGAGAGGTATGTCAGTAGTAGCAGGGTATAGAGAGGTATGTCAGTAGTTGCAGGGTATAGAGAGGTATGTCAGTAGTAGCAGGGTATAGAGAGGTATGTCAGTAGTAGCAGGGTATAGAGAGGTATGTCAGTAGTAGCAGGGTATAGAGAGGTATGTCAGTAGTTGCAGGGTATAGAGAGGTATGTCAGTAGTAGCAGGGTATAGAGAGGTATGTCAGTAGTACCATGGTATAGAGAGGTATGTCAGTAGTAGCAGGGTAGAGAGAGAGATAGAGTAGAGGTATGTCAGTAGTAGCAGGGTAGAGAGA
>NW_026280247.1:2500-55000 GCF_023373465.1 Oncorhynchus keta | reverse complement strand
AGTGGAAGTTTAAGGCTGAAAATACACTGTAGCTATTTGGAAGCCAGATGCTGCTTCTGTGTTTGTTCAATAGTGTTCAATGTTAAAGGTTACATACAGCAGAGATATCTACACCAATGTCTTACATACAGCAGAGATATCTACACCAATGTCTTACATACAGCAGAGATATCTACACCAATGTCTAACAATCAGCAGAGATATCTACACCAATGTCTTACATACAGCAGAGATATCTACACCAATGTCTTACATACAGCAGAGATATCTACACCAATGTCTTACAATCAGCAGAGATATCTACACCAATGTCTTACATACAGCAGAGATATCTACACCAATGTCTTACATACAGCAGAGATATCTACACCAATGTCTTACATACAGCAGAGATATCTACACCAATGTCTAACAATCAGCAGAGATATCTACACCAATGTCTTACAATCAGCAGAGATATCTACACCAATGTCTTACATACAGCAGAGATATCTACACCAATGTCTTAGCAGAGATATCTACACCAATGTCTAACAATACTGCAGCAGACAATCAGCAGATATCTACACCAATGTCTTACATACAGCAGAGATATCTACACCAATGTCTTACATACAGCAGAGATATCTACACTTACAATGTCTTACAATACATACAGAGATATCTACACCAATGTCTTACATACAGAGATATCACACCAATGTCTTACAATCAGCAGATATCTACACCAATGTCTTACAATCAGCAGAGATATCTACACCAATGTCTTACATACAGCAGAGATATCTACACCAATGTCTAACAATCAGCAGAGATATCTACACCAATGTCTTACAATCAGCAGAGATATCTACACCAATGTCTTACATACAGCAGAGATATCTACACCAATGTCTTACATACAGCAGAGATATCTACACCAATGTCTCTCACATCATCTGTGCATCTGTGTTCAACTGCAACAAGGCATGTCCACACATGAAAATAAATGAATTGGATACACTGTGTCAGGGTATCAACGTCAGTACAACCATACTAAAATACTAACACTGATATGGACACACACACACACACACACACACACACACCACACACACACACACACACACACACACACACACCACACACACACACACACACACACACACCCCACTGAGTCCCTTTCCTCCCCCCCACCCCACTGAGTCCCCCGTTTCCTCAACACAATCCCCCACCCCACTGAGCCCCCTGTTTCCTCAACACAATCCCCCACCCCACTGAGCCCCCTGTTCAACACAATCCCCAACACAATCCCCCACAATCCCCCACCCCACTGAGCCACCTGTTTCCTCAACACAATCCCCCACCCCACTGAGCCCCCTGTTTCCTCAACACAATCCCCCACCCCACTGAGCCCCTGTTTCCTCAACACAATCCCCCACCCCACTGAGCCCCCAACACAATCCCCACCCCACTGTTTCCTCAACACAATCCCCCACCCCACTGAGTCCCCTGTTTCCTCAACACAATCCCCCACCCCACTGAGCCCCCTGTTTCCTCAACACAATCCCCCACCCCACTGAGTCCCCTGTTTCCTCAACACAATCCCCCACCCCACTGAGCCCCCTGTTTCCTCAACACAATCCCCCACCCCACTGAGTCCCCTGTTTCCTCAACACAATCCCCCACCCCACTGAGCCCCTGTTTCCTCAACACAATCCCCCACCCCACTGAGCCCCCTGTTTCCTCAACACAATCCCCCACCCCACTGAACTCAACACAATCCCCCTGGTTCTGTTTTCATCTCTTTTCACAGTCCAGATAGAACCTGGCTCCCAAATGGCACCCTATTCCCTACACTGTTCCCTAGTTTTGACCAAGACCAAAAGTAGTGCTTTATATAGGGAATAGGGTGCCATTTGGGACACAGGCCCTTCTATTATAACCACACACCTCCTGCACTTTTCAATGTCCTCTGTGTCCAGCGGTGTGATAGTGGAATCAGACAGAGAGTGTGGTGGGGGACATGTGGGTTCAGTGTGACCGCTTCCCTGCTTCACTTTCTACCATTCACAATACAGACACACACAACCACAGCAGCTTATCAGTCCCACCACATGGATCAAACAACAGGTACACTGTGGAGCCATCAGGTGTCTGATTAAGACCAGGAGGAGGGAAGGATAGGGGAGGAAGAGGGGAAGGGAGGAGGGGAGGAGGAGGGGAGTGGCGATGGAAGGAGGAGGAGGAGGGGAGGAGGAGGGGAGGAGGAGGGGAGGAGGAGGGGAGTGGCGATGGAAGGAGGAGGAGGAGGGGGAGGAGGAGGGGAAGGGAGGAGGGGATGAGGAGGGGAGGGGAGGAGGAGGAGGAGGAGGGGAGGGGAGGGGAGGAGGAGGGAAGAGGGGATGGGGAGGAGGAGGAGGAGGAGGGGAGGAGGGGAGGAGGGGAGGAGGAGGAGGAGGAGGAGGAGGGGAGGGGAGGAGGAGGAGGAGGAGGAGGAGGAGGAGGAGGAGGAGGGAGGGGCAGAGGGGATTAGGGGAAGGGAGAAGGAGGAGGAGGAGGAGGAGGAGGGGAGGAGGAGGAAGTAGAAAACAGCAGTTAAAAAGTGCCATGCTGTTGTAGGCAATATAATCATAGTTAGCCTAGTAATATGTCCCTGTCTTTGCCTATAGGCTATTTGAAAACACATTGACATAATGCTGTGAGGGTCAATGCAATGCAAATAGGGAAATCTGTTCAGTAGAAACATACCGTCTGCATCTCAAATGGCACCCTATTCCCTATGTAGTGCAGAATTTATAAATAAAACAGTGCATTGTATAGGAAATCGGGAGTTGTTTGGGACACAGGCACCGTGTAAAGCACTTCCAATCCGTCACAGCAGGAATGGATGTGTCAGTGGAAGGTGACAGGGACATATCCATCACCACTAGTCCTCTCTACACATGAGTAATGGACAGAAAGCTCCCGATGAAACCTCTACGTAATAGCCCCTGGAAAATGACTCATTTCATTATCAACTAAGTTACAGCAGAACATTTTAAAGTGCTCTAGTTTCTCTTGGTTCATTATTCAGTCAATGGCCAAACAGCGGCTGGAGTCTGAATTCAGACCAAAAAGACTATCCTATTTTTAAACTGTTAATTTGTATTTTTTTGTTATGAATCGAAGTTAAAAAAGTGAAGACTTGAATGAAAAAAATAGGATAAGTGAGTTGGTACGACCAGTGTTTGATACGGCGCTCACATTGCCCCACAGGCAGCGGTGGTAACCACTAGGATAGACAAAACCCCAGGGCCTGACTGTGTTCTTACCTGTAGCATTAGGAGGACACACACACACACACACACACACACACACACACACACACACACACACACACACACACACACACACACACACACACACACACACACACACACACACACACACACACACACACACACACACACACACACACACACACACACACACACACACACACACACACACACGTGTCCTTACCCGTGGCATTGGGAGGACACCTGTTGAAGGCCAGTTCTCCTGAAGGTGTTCTTCTCCACACCATGGCTACAGTGTAGTCCTCCAGACAGATCTCATAGGGCGCTGGGGGGAACCGTACACAACACATCGCTGGGTTATTGCTGACTCACCAATAGGAATAGGCCAGAAGAGGCTGGTGGGAGGAGTTACAGGAGGATGGGCTTGTTGTAATGGAATCTTTGGAACGGAGTCAAACGTGGTTTCCATTAAGGGATGGAACAGGTTCAGGGAACAGAACCGAAAACCGGAAAATAACAATTAGGAACGGAACCCGAACCATAAACTAAAGTTATCTATACTGTTCCAGAAGAGAACCGTTATTTTAAAAGCATGCAAACTGGTTAAAAACTAGATTTTATGTTCCGGGCATATTTTTACAGTCTGATTATTAATATTATTAGTATTATTATAATGATTGTTATAATTATTGTAATGCTGATGATTATTATAATTATTTTTATTATTTTTACAATTTGTATTATTGTTATTATTATTATTATTGTTATTATTTATTTGTTGTATTATTATTTGTATTATTTGTATTATTATTATAATAATAATTTTACTGTTATTATTATTTTTATTATTATTATTATTATTATTGCAGCGTCTGCCTGCCAGCTGGACATTTTTGCCAGTGGGGGTGTGTCTGTGTTGAGTCTACCTGCCGCTCCCCTGTGAAGCATAGGTTACTGTCGCCTACTGACAACATTACAAGTAGAATTCAGAAATTAGGGAGAGATGTTTAATTAAAGAAGAAATTATTTACTTTTTCAATGCTAGTTAAGGATACTATAGTTATCACGATTCACATTGGATTTTTTAACTACAAAAAGGTAAGAGTTTGATTTTAATTGTAGTGCTGCTCTGCACACACAAGCTAGTTAGCTGGTTAGCTAGTTAGCTCATTAGCTCGTTAGCTAGTTAACTAGTTAGCTATTAGCTCGTTAGCTCATTAGCTCGTTAACTAGTTAGCTATTAGCTCATTAGCTCATTAGCTCGTTAACTAGTTAGCTATTAGCTCGTTAGCTCATTAGCTCGTTAGCTAGTTAGCTATTAGCTAGCTAACGTTTGCTCTGGTCCAATGTTAAACCAACTCGGATGTTCAAAGATATTCAAAGTTCCTCCATAGAAGCTGCTCCTCCTCTGTGTGTCTAATTCAGATAAGGATGTCATAACAAGATGCCCAGCGCTTCAAGGCAAGCTTCCTCCAAACTCTCTCGCTCTGCCTCACCCTCGACATGTCAGTTACATCTCGCGCCCTACACGGTGACTGGCAGCACAGTGTGTGTTTGCCTTTCATTACGATTAAACCATGCTGTTATGGCAAAAACACAATTTGTTAATGTAAAAACAAAATACATATTTCAGATGTTTAAAAAGGAACAGAAAGGAACCATTAAAACCCATCGTTTGTTGGGGTTCAGAACCGGTTCAGAACTTTATTTTGCTGGTTGAAACAGTGGAACAGAACCCCAAGAATAATACATCTGTTTAGGACAAAACGATTTGTAAATAATTTTGGTTCCAACCCCTGGTTTGATACCATTCCATTAATTACAAGAAGCCTGTCCTCCTATATCTCCTCCCACCAGCCTCCTCTATAATTGCATAAGTGTAGACTAGATTGTAAATAGATTGTAATCCATGAACATGCTGTAGTTCTAAAATGGTTTCTTCGTGTTGGATTAAACGGCTTAAAATAGTACAGGTGTGAAAAATATTGATAATGGGAACGGCTTCCCTACAGTCCTGACTCCTACAACAGAAACAATGCCACTCTTTACAGGGTGATAATGGTCAAACAAAAGATTGATAATGGGAACAGCTTCCCTACAGTCCTGACTCCTAGAAACAATGCCTCTTTACAGGGTGACTTGATAATGGGAACCTACAACAGAAACAATGCCACTCTTTACAGGGTGATAATGGTCAAACAAAAGATTGATAATGGGAACAGCTTCCCTACAGTCCTGACTCCTACAACAGAAACAATGCCACTCTTTACAGGGTGATAATGGTCAAACAAAAGATTGATAATGGGAACAGCTTCCCTACAGTCCTGACTCCTACAACAGAAACAATGCCACTCTTTACAGGGTGATAATGGTCAAACAAAAGATTGATAATGGGAACGGCTTCCCTACAGTCCTGACTCCTACAACAGAAACAATGCCACTCTTTACAGGGTGATAATGGTCAAACAAAAGATTGATAATGGGAACAGCTTCCCTACAGTCCTGACTCCTACAACAGAAACAATGCCACTCTTTACAGGGTGATAATGGTCAAACAAAAGATTGATAATGGGAACGGCTTCCCTACAGTCCTGACTCCTACAACAGAAACAATGCCACTCTTTACAGGGTGATAATGGTCAAACAAAAGATTGATAATGGGAACGGCTTCCCTACAGTCCTGACTCCTACAACAGAAACAATGCCACTCTTTACAGGGTGATAATGGTCAAACAAAAGATTGAATTTGCATTAATCGCCGTGGTAGCGAACAGTCTCCATGGAGATAAAAACAGGTGGGTTAATCAACACCATCAATTAATATTAAGATATTAATCATACATAACACTCTCTTATTCTCTTATTCTCTCTCTCGCTCTTTATCTCTCTCTTATTCTCTCTCTCTATTCTTATCTCTCTCTTATTCTCTCTCTCTTCTCTATCACTCTCTCAATTCTTGCTCTCTCGTTATCTCTCTCTCTATTCTCTCTCTTTATCTCTCTCTCTATCCTCTTTGTCTTTATTATCCCGCTTTCTATTCTCTCTCTCTCTCTCTCTCTCTCTCTCTCTCTCTCTCTCTCTCTCTCTCTCTCTCTCTCTTTATTTTCTCTCTCTCTCTTTATCTCTCTCTCTATCCTCTCTCTCTTTTAATTTCTCTCTCTCTATATATTCTCTCTCGAACAGCTTCCTCTTAAAGCTACAGTCTGTGATTTGGGAAGCTGTTCAATGGTCATTTCAATTCTTGATGTTTACCCATTGGTTGTTGAAGAATAGACAACAACCTACAGTATACATATCTTATGAGTTTAGCACAACTGTCAATCTTTATCGAAACCCAAAATAGAAGCTTTTTATTAGTCCGTTGTTGAATTGGTTGTTGAATTGCAAATGATCTTTCCAGGCTCTGTCTATTTTCAGAGCTGAAGCTGGGTTGCCTACCCTCTGCTTTATGTAAGTCTTATCGGTTCCTCCTACAGGAACAGAAAGGCACGTCACTCTTCCTCAGCGAAGAGGAAGATCATTATCTTCACTCCACACTTCCAGTTAATTGACTCTTGCAGTCTCACTTATGGTGGTTATGGGGTTATCGTTACCTGGGCAACGCTGGTCACTGCACTTGCGGACTTCATCCCCTGTGCCCTCGCACTGTTGCCCGGTGAGCGCTGCCCCCTGGCACACCCGCGCCCGCCTCTGCCAACCCCCATCACATGATTTGGAGCAGCCACTCCAAGGCCCCCAGGGATTCCACTGGCCATTGGCTGAGGAGGAGAGACAGATCAGTTAAACCATTGGCTGAGGAGGAGACATTGGCTGAGGAGGAGACAGATCAGTTAAACCACTGGCCATTGGCTGAGGAGGAGAGACAGATCAGTTAAACCACTGGCCATTGGCTGAGGAGGAGAGACAGATCAGTTAAACCACTGGCCATTGGCTGAGGAGGAAAGACAGATTAGTTAAACCCCTGGCCATTGGCTGAGGAGGAAAGACACACCACTGTTAAACAACTGGCAACTGCCCCCCTCCCCCCTAAAAAGATTTAGATGCACTACTGTAAAGTGGCTGTTCCACTGGATGTCATAAGGTGTATGCACCAATTTGTAAGTCGCTCTGGATAAGAGCGTCTGCTAAATGACTTAAATGAGTTAGACCCCTGGCCAATGCCTGAGAAGTTAGACCCATGGCCAATGCGTGAGAAGTTAGACCCCTGGCCATTGGCTGAGGAGTTAGACCCCTCGCCATTGGCTGAGGAGTTAGACCCCTGGCCATTGGCTGAGGAGGTAGACCCTTGGCCATTGGCTGAGGAGTTAGACCCCTGGACATTGTCTGAGGAGGTAGACCCTTGGCCATTGGCTGAGGAGTTAGACCCCTGGCCATTGGCTGAGGAGGTAGACCCTTGGCCATTGGCTGAGGAGTTAGACCCCTGGACATTGTCTGAGGAGTTAGACCCCTGGCCATTGGCTGAGGAGGTAGACCCTTGGCCATTGGCTGAGGAGTTAGACCCCTGGACATTGTCTGAGGAGTTAGACCCTTGGTCATTGGCTGAGGAGTTAGACCCCTGGCCATTGGCTGAGGAGTTAGACCCCTGACCATTGACTGAGGAGTTAGACCCCTGGCCATTGGCTGAGGAGTTAGACCCCTGGCCATTGGCTGAGGAGGAAGACAACTGGCCATTGTCTGAGGAGGTAGACCCCTGGCCATTGTCTGAGGAGTTAGACCCTTGGCCATTGGCTGAGGAGTTAGACCCCTGGCCATTGGCTGAGGAGTTAGACCCCTGGCCATTGGCTGAGGAGTTAGACCCCTGGCCATTGTCTGAGGAGGTAGACCCCTGGCCATTGTCTGAGGAGTTAGACCCTTGGCCATTGGCTGAGGAGTTAGACCCCTGGCCATTGGCTGAGGAGTTAGACCCCTGGCCATTGGCTGAGGAGTTAGACCCCTGGCCATTGGCTGTGGAAGAGACACCTCACTGTTAAAAAGGATCTCTTTCTCAAATGCGTAAATATCTGTCCTCTCCTTGTGTCCTATCCGATTGTCCTCTCTATGTTATATCCTCATGTCATATTCTTGTTTCCTCCCCTTGTTCCCTTTCCTTATTTCCTCTCAGTGTGTCCTCTGTAAAACATTATGGTGGCAGCTCATCATTAGGCTGGCTTTGTCCTGGTCAGTTCATTCAGGGCAGAGTGATGAAGGAGTGGAAATTAGTACAGTAGATGATGGATTTTAAAACAAGGAGCCAGAGAGCCTCTGGACTCCCATCTTCTCTCCCCAACATCCAATCAGTTCTTAGTAAAGCATGACCAATAAGGAATCTCTATTTTATTACCATAAGCCAGCCGGTCTTTCAAATTCTATAACGGCACTAGGGCCCCTGGGGATACCTGGGAAGACTCATGAGACAATAGCCCTACTGGTAAAATGCACATCAGGGGGTACTTCAGGGGTACTCTGAGAAGACTCATGAGACAATAGTCCTACTGGTAAAATGCACATCAGGGGGTACTTCCGGGGTACTCTGAGAAGACTCATGAGACAATAGTCCTACTGGTAAAATGCACATCAGGGGGTACTTCCGGGGTACTCTGAGAAGACTCATGAGACAATAGTCCTACTGGTAAAATGCACATCAGGGGGTACTTCAGGGGTACTCTGAGAAGACTCATGAGACAATAGTCCTACTGGTAAAATGCACATCAGGGGGTACTTCAGGGGTACGCTGAGAAGACTCATGGGACAATAGTCCTACTGGTAAAATGCACATCATGGGGTACTTCCGGGGTACTCTGAGAAGACTCATGAGACAATATTGACCATATTGACCACCTTGACCATTCTATGTGCTACGTACCCCATGCAGCTCTACTATGATGTGTAGCTAGAAGATGTGGATTCATTCTCACACAGACACAGTAGGTGGGATTATAGATACTGGGACACATGGGGGCGTGTCCCAAAGGCCGCCCTATTCCCTATATAGTGCACTACTTTTGACCAGGGACTCAGGGAATAGGGTGCCATTTGGCACAAACCGAGGACATGTTATATAGTACCCAGAGATATAGTAAAAACAAAAAGAAGAAGAAGTTTTTGGCAGAATTTTATCCAGATTCAATTAATAAAATGACTCTGATAATACTTGTAATAATTAGGAATATGTCTCCTTTTATGGCTGGGGAGGTTTCTCTGTGACTGCGGTGATAACTTTCCTCACTTTGCCAATATTAAAAGGCCTTTTATGATAAAGTTTCCCAAAGCAGTGGCATGTTTTATGTCTTTTTAATGAACACAGTAAAATCGAGCATTAGGCAAAAACAGATGGTCCCCCTGAGCCAAACAGTTAATCACATGACCTTCTCTGAAAGGTAGAACAACCCTGGAAAGGGGTCACACTCCTCTATTTCATCTCTCCATCCCTCCTCCCTCCACCCCACCTGCATTTACCCCTTCTCCATACACACGGGTCCAAGGACTAACCTCAGTGGAGGTCTGAAATGGACAGACATGATCCCGACCATGTTCATCACACAACAAGTCAGTGGTGCAACGTTGACCTATGTTACACCAGCGTGTGGTGGGAGAGGATCACTGTCTCCCAGTCCTCTATGACATTATTCATGTATTAGTGAGCATCGCTGTCTCCCAGTCCTCTGTGACATTATTCATGTCATGTGTCTCCCAGTGAGCATCCATCTGTCTCCCAGTCCTCTATGACATTATTCATGTATTAGTGAGCATCCTGTCTCCCAGTTCTCTATGACATTATTCATGTATTAGTGAGCATCGCTGTCTCCCAGTTCTCTGTTACATTATTCATGTATTAGTGAGCATCGCTGTCTCCCAGTTCTCTGTGACATTATTCATGTATTAGTGAGCATCACTGTCTCCCAGTTCTGTCTCCCAGTTCTCTGTGACATTATTCATGTATTAGTGAGCATCGCTGTCTCCCAGTTCTCTGTGACATTATTCATGTATTAGTGAGCATCGCTGTCTCCCAGTTCTCTGTGACATTATTCATGTATTAGTGAGCATCGCTGTCTCCCAGTTCTCTGTGACATTATTCATGTATTAGTGAGCATCGCTGTCTCCCAGTTCTCTGTTACATTATTCATGTATTAGTGAGCATCGCTGTCTCCCAGTTCTCTGTTACATTATTCATGTATTAGTGAGCATCGCTGTCTCCCAGTTCTCTGTTACATTATTCATGTATTAGTGAGCATCGCTGTCTCCCAGTCCTCTGTTACATTATTCATGTATTAGTGAGCATCTCTGTCTCCCAGTCCTCTGTGACATTATTCATGTATTAGTGAGCATCACTGTCTCCCAGTTCTCTGTATTAGTGACATTATTCATGTATTAGTGAGCATCACTGTCTCCCAGTCCTCTGTGACATTATTCATGTATTAGTGAGCATCTCTGTCTCCCAGTTCTCTGTTACATTATTCATGTATTAGTGAGCATCGCTGTCTCCCAGTTCTCTGTGACATTATTCATGTATTAGTGAGCATCGCTGTCTCCCAGTCCTCTGTGACATTATTCATGTATTAGTGAGCATCGCTGTCTCCCAGTCCTCTGTGACATTATTCATGTATTAGTGAGCATCGCTGTCTCCCAGTCCTCTGTGACATTATTCATGTATTAGTGAGCATCGCTGTCTCCCAGTTCTCTGTGACATTATTCATGTATTAGTGAGCATCGCTGTCTCCCAGTCCTCTGTGACATTATTCATGTATTAGTGAGCATCGCTGTCTCCCAGTTCTCTGTGACATTATTCATGTATTAGTGAGCATCACTGTCTCCCAGTCCTCTGTGACATTATTCATGTATTAGTGAGCATCACTGTCTCCCAGTTCTCTGTGACATTATTCATGTATTAGTGAGCATCGCTGTCTCCCAGTTCTCTGTGACATTATTCATGTATTAGTGAGCATCGCTGTCTCCCAGTCCTCTGTGACATTATTCATGTATTAGTGAGCATCGCTGTCTCCCAGTCCTCTGTTACATTATTCATGTATTAGTGAGCATCGCTGTCTCCCAGTCCTCTGTGACATTATTCATGTATTAGTGAGCATCGCTGTCTCCCAGTCCTCTGTGACATTATTCATGTATTAGTGAGCATCGCTGTCTCCCAGTCCTCTGTGACATTATTCATGTATTAGTGAGCATCGCTGTCTCCCAGTTCTCTGTTACATTATTCATGTATTAGTGAGCATCGCTGTCTCCCAGTTCTCTGTGACATTATTCATGTATTAGTGAGCATCGCTGTCTCCCAGTCCTCTGTGACATTATTCATGTATTAGTGAGCATCGCTGTCTCCCAGTCCTCTGTGACATTATTCATGTATTAGTGAGCATCGCTGTCTCCCAGTCCTCTGTGACATTATTCATGTATTAGTGAGCATCGCTGTCTCCCAGTTCTCTGTGACATTATTCATGTATTAGTGAGCATCGCTGTCTCCCAGTTCTCTGTGACATTATTCATGTATTAGTGAGCATCGCTGTCTCCCAGTCCTCTGTGACATTATTCATGTATTAGTGAGCATCGCTGTCTCCCAGTCCTCTGTGACATTATTCATGTATTAGTGAGCATCACTGTCTCCCAGTTCTCTGTGACATTATTCATGTATTAGTGAGCATCGCTGTCTCCCAGTTCTCTGTTACATTATTCATGTATTAGTGAGCATCGCTGTCTCCCAGTCCTCTGTGACATTATTCATGTATTAGTGAGCATCACTGTCTCCCAGTCCTCTATGACATTATTCATGTATTAGTGAGCATCGCTGTCTCCCAGTCCTCTGTTACATTATTCATGTATTAGTGAGCATCGCTGTCTCCCAGTCCTCTGTTACATTATTCATGTATTAGTGAGCATCTCTGTCTCCCAGTCCTCTGTGACATTATTCATGTATTAGTGAGCATCGCTGTCTCCCAGTCCTCTATGACATTATTCATGTATTAGTGAGCATCGCTGTCTCCCAGTCCTCTGTTACATTATTCATGTATTAGTGAGCATCGCTGTCACTTCTACGTACACCCTGTCAGCCAGGCTCTGACCTGTCTGGATTGTATAACTGTCACTTCTACATACACCCTGTCAGCCAGGCTCTGACCTGTCTGGATTGTATAACTGTCTGGTCCCTGCCCAGTGCTAGATTGACCAAAAGTCTTTATTCTGAACTCTTATTGCAGTAGGTACAGATACTGTAGTAGTTTTGTATTCAGAATTACATTTGCAGGACATGTTGATGTGGTTCATAGCATGTATTTTGTATGGTGATTCAGATCATCCAAAATTAGTGCTGAGAGATTAGTGCTTCTTGAGGTTGGTTCGTTTTCAGTTAGATTAATAAATTAGATGCTGTTTTCTTGGCATTAAATGCACTATGTATTGTGTGGGTTGAATGCTGTAACAACACTGAATAAAACAATTAATAAAAGTCCCATGATGGTAGTGACTTCCCATTACTGCTGATCACTTATTAACCATCCTTTATACTTTAATATTTAATTCCAAGTCATCATCTCATCTCTATAGAGCTGCTGTCTATGCTGTCTGGCATAATCACTATTTTAGTAGTTCTTCAAAGTAAATAAGGAATATTTTTATGACGGCTGAATACCAACTATCAATCACTTAGATCATGTAAGTGATGTAAACTATCGGCCTAAATCGAATCTCCAATTCCTCTCAAAGATTTTTGAAAAAGCTGTTGCGCAGCAACTCACTGCCTTCCTGAAGACAAACAATGTATACAAAATGGTTCAGTCTGGTTTTAGACCCCATCATAGCACTGAGACTGCACTTGTGAAGGTGGTAAATGACCATTTAATGGGGTCAGACTGAAGCTCTGCATCTGTCCTCGTGCTCCTAGACCTTAGCTGCTTTTGATACCATCGATCACCACATTCTTTTGGAGAGATTGGAGACCCAAATTGGTCTACACCACCAAGTTCTGGCCTGGTTTAGATCTTATCTGTCAGAAAGATATTAGGTTTTCTCTGTGAATGGTTTGTCCTCTGACAAATCAACTGTACATTTCGGTGTTCCTCAAGGTTCCGTTTTAGGACCACTATTGTTTTCATTATATATTTTACCTCTTGGGGATGTCATTCGAAAGCATAATGTTAACTTTCACTGCTATGCGGATGACACACAGCTGTACATATCAATGAAACATAGTGAAGCCCCAGAAATGCCCTCGCTAGAAGCCTGTGTTTCAGACATAAGGAAGTGGATGGCTGCACACGTTCTACTTTTAAACTCGAACAAAACAGATATGTTTGTTCTAGGTCACAAGAAACTAAGAGATCTTCTGTTGAATCTGACAATAAATCTCGATGGTTGTACAGTCGTCTCAAATAAAACTGTGAAGGACCTCGGCATTACTCTGGAACCTGATCTCTCTTTTGACGTACATATCAAGACTGTTTCAAGGACAGCTTTTTCCATTTAACATAACATCGCAAAAATCTGAGACTTTCTGTCGAAAACTACTACTGCAATGCTCTACTTTCCGGGTTCCTGGATAAAGCACTAAATAAAATTCAGTTAGTGCTAAATACGGCTGCTAGAATCCTGACTAGAACCAACAAATGTGATCATATTCTTCCAGTGCTAGCATCTCTACACTGGCTTCCTGTTAAGGCAAGGACTGATTTCAAGGTTTTACTGCTAACCTACAAAGCATTACATGGGCTTGCTCCTAACTATCTTTCCGATTTGGTCCTGCCGTACATACCTACACGTACGCTACGGTCACAAGACGCAGGCCTCCTAATTCTCCCTAGAATTTCAAAGCAAACAGCTGTAGGCAGGGCTTTCTCCTATAGAGCTCCTACCCATGTCAGAGACGCAGACTCGGTCTCAACCTTTAATTATTTATTGAAGATTTCATCTCTTCAGTAGGTCCTATGATTGAGTGTAGTCTGGCCCAGGAGTGTGAAGGTGAACAGAAAGGCACTGGAGCAACAAACCGCCCTTGCTGTCTCTGCCTGGCCAGTTCCCCTCTCTCCACTGGGATTCTCTGCCTCTAACCCTATTACAGGGGCTGAGTCACTGGCTTACCGGTGCTCTTCCATGCCGTCCCTAGCAGGGGTGCGTCACTTAAGTGGGTTGAGTCACTGAAGTGCTCTACCTGTCTGGGTTGCCCCCCTCTTGGGTTATACCGTGGCGGAGATATTTGTGAGCTATACTCTGCCTTGTCTCAGGATGGTAAGTTAGTGGTTGAAGATATCCCTCCAGTGGTGTGGGGGCTGTGCTTTGGAAAAGTGGGTGTGGTTATATCCTGCCTGTTTGGCCCTGTCTGGGGGTATCATTAGATGGGGCCACTGTGTATCCTGACCCCTCCTGTCTCAGCCTCCCGTATTTATGCTGCAGTAGTTTATGTGTCGGGGGGCTAGGGTCAGTCTGTTATATCTAGAGTATTTCTCCTCCTCTGGTGTCCTGTGTGAATTTAAGTATGCTCTCTCTAATTCTCTCTTTCTCTCTTTCTTTCTCTCTCGCGGAGGACCTGAGCCCTAGGACTATGCCTCAGGACTACCTGGCATGATGACTCCTTGTTGTTCCCAGTCCACCTGGCCATGCTGCTGCTCCAGTTTCAACTGTCCTGCCTGTGGCTATGGAACCCTGAAATGTTCATTGTGATTATTATTATTCGACCATGCTGGTCATTTATGAACATTTGAACATCTTGGCCATGTTCTGTTATAATCTCCACCCAGCACAGCCAGAAGAGGACTGGCCACCCCTCATAGCCTGGTTCCTCTCTAGGTTTCTTCCTAGAAAGGTCTAGGGTGTTTTTCCTAGCCACCGTGCTTTTACACCTGCATTGCTTGCTGTTTGGGGTTTTAGGCTGGGTTTCTGTACATCACTTTGATATATCAGCTGATGGAAGAAGGGCTTTATAAATACATTTTAAAATAAAGAAATTTGATGTATTTTCAGGTACCTTACAAAGCAACTACCCTCCATATCTATCTTCTATCTCTCCTCTCTCTCTCTGTGTCTTCCCCATATTAACCTAATGTAGCAGGCCTATAGAAACACACAGAACAGACAAGTAGGCACGCAATGGATTATGGTCATTGCAGTTAATTACCATATTTACCAACTCCCTACTACATCGCACAGTTGGGGCTTGATGTGATTTATCTCTAGAGAAACTACTTAATGTGCACATTGAGCTCACAGAAAAAGAAAACAAAATGAACTAAATGGAATTAAAATAATTGAACCGACATCAGTGAATTAGTTGTTTCAAAACCCCAAAATAACCCCAGTTTCAGTTCATCACTCAGCACTATCTATAAGAGACTTTGTTGAGATTCACAATCAATTTGAGATACTTTTGGATGATTTGAACATGATGTGCAAAAACTGCTAATATTGGTCCCATGACTTGAATGGAAATTGTGACATAAATGCTAAAATATGAACTAAGCAAAACTAAACCATACTGTATCATGGATTGCTGTCATACCTTGTCTATAGACAGTTTACAGCGTAGGAAAACCAATGTGTAATTTGGGTGAACTATTCCTTTAAGTTTATTTGGACAGGGACAATGTACAACACAAACACAAGTCTCACACCACTGAGAAATTATACATTGCACCAGATTTAGCTAACAGCTCATTTACATCTGTAGTGCCTGGGACGATGATGATAGTGATGATGGTGATGATGATGGTGGTGGTGATGATGATGATAGTGATGATGATGGCGATGATAATGGTGGTGGTGATGGTGATGATGATGATGGTGATGATGATGATGATGATGGTGATGATTGTGGTGGTGATGATGGTGATGATGATGATAGTGATGATGATGGCGAGGATGATGATGATGATGATGGTGATGATGATGATGATGATGGTGATGATGATGGCATTAATAGCTCAGTGGCCCAGTCAGTGTGTTACCTGTGCAGTCTGGATTGTAACACTCTCTGCTCTCTGCCCAGTGGCCACGACACTCCGACCCACCGTGGGCGGCGGCTGAACATTGTCTGGTCCTCTGCTGGGTCCCGTTGGCACAGGTCACTGAGCAGTCACTCCACAGGCTCCACTCCTGCCACTGGCCGTCCACTGGGGCACACACACAGACACGTACCAACACACACACGCACACACAAACAGCCCAGACCCAAGAGGGAGAGAAAGGGAGAAAAATTGGACAGTCAGTCAGAAGAAGTGGAAGGAGACCATATTCAAATGGCTGTCTTCAGGTTGAGAGCCTGACAACTAGACACCCATATTATAATATCCTTCCCCTGAAAACACAGTGCACTGTTCATGCATGAACATACCATTACCGCTTGTGGTTTGAGTGGCATGAAATAGCTCAGGTCCAGTGGGTCATATTGCAAGAGAATGGCCATGTGTGGATGTGTCCCAAAACTGTACCCAAATAGTGCACTCCTTTTGACCAGAGTAGAAGTGCACTATATAGGGAATAGGGACAATTCATTACTTCTGCTTTTGGAGCTGCTAGTTCTCAGTTCTCTTCTCAGAGGTGAAAATGCCTTAAAACGGTGCAGAGGATAAACACAGAAAGTAATGAGTTTGCCACCTGCATTTGTCATTGCCTCTACAAGCCAACTTCGTTGGGGGAGGTTCTGCTGCATTTATGACCAACTACACCCTTCTTAAAACAGAGCAAGAGTTATATTTCTGCAAAACGACCTACAGTTGAATGAAGAGCTTGGCCTTTTCATAAAAGAAGAGAAGAAGAATACTTTATTGTCCATTTACTTACAGTCCAGAGACATGTGTGTTTTTGCTGGACGACCCAGACAACCTTAACGACCCAGACAACCTGAACGACCCAGACAACCTGAACGACCCAGACAACCTGAACGACCCAGACAACCTGGATGACCCAGACAACCTGAACGACCCAGACAACCTGAACGACCCAGAACACCTGGACGACCCAGACAACCTGGACGACCCAGACAACCTGAACGACCCAGACAACCTGGATGACCAAGACAACCTGGATGACCCAGACAACCTGAACGACCCAGAACACCTGGACGGCCCAAACAACCTGAACAACCCAGACAACCTGGACGACCCAGACAACCTGGATGACCCAGACAACCTGGATGACCCAGACAACCAGAACGACCCAGACAACCTGAACGACCCAGACAACCTGGATGACCCAGACAACCTGGACGACCAAGACAACCTGGATGACCCAGACAACCTGAACAACCCAGACAACCTGGATGACCCAGACAACCTGGATGACCCAGACAGCCTGAACAACCCAGACAACCTGAACGACCCAGACAACCCTTCTCCATTTAACATCCAACATCAAATGTCACTAGCAAAAGTTAGACAAAAGTAACAAGGGTACGCACAAAAAAGTGCACACACACACACACACACTTCATTTGCTCAGGAAAATAGCTGTTAATTGCGTTGGAGTTGACTGGACTGAATGGACTGCAGACTTTTAAAGCTAGGCAACTGAACAAATAAAGTGTATGTGTGTGTTTGTGTGTGTGTGTGTGTGTGTGTGTGTGTGTGTGTGTGTGTGTGTGTATGCGTGTTCTTTTTTGGGAGCGCATCGTAGTCAGTCTACTATCTAGCACACAGTGATTGTGGAAAAAACCCATCATCACTAATCTGCTTACCATTCACTGGCAATTGCGGCGATTTCCTCTTCAGTGTTGCAGTGTTGACTCTATGACAGCGGGTTTTCAACCCATATTATGATGTGAGCATGAACGGCACATGCTGCTTTTAAATATGTCATGAGGCCTGTATGCCATATGCATCCTGTTTCTCTCCCCTCTACACCCCCGCCCCCTCTCTCTCTGTCTCTCTCTCTGTCTCTCTACCCACCCCCTCTCTCTGTCTCTCTCTCTGTCTCTCTACCCACCCCCTCTCTCTGTCTCTCTCTCTCTCTCTCTCTCTCAATTCAATTCAATTCAATTCAATTCAAGGGCTTTATTGGCATGGGAAACATGTGTTAACATTGCCAAAGCAAGTGAGGTAGATAATATATAAAGTGAAATAAACAATAAAAATTAACAGTCTCTCTCTCTCTGTCTCTGTCTCTGTCTCTGTCTCTGTCTCTGTCTCTGTCTCTGTCTCTCTCTCTCTCTCTCTCTCTCTCTCTCTCTCTCTCTCTCTGTCTCTCTCTCTGTCTCTCTACCCAATTCAATTCAATTCAATTCAATTCAAGGGCTTTATTGGTATGGGAAACATGTGTTAACATTGCCAAAGCAAGTGAGGTAGATAATATATAAAGTGAAATAAACAATAAAAATTAACAGTCTCTCTCTCTGTCTCTGTCTCTGTCTCTGTCTCTCTCTCTCTCTCTCTCTCTCTCTCTCTCTCTCTGTCTCTCTCTCTGTCTCTCTACCCACCCCCTCTCTCTGTCTCTCTCTCTCTCTCTCTCTCTCTCTGTCTCTCTCTCTGTCTCTCTCTCTGTCTCTCTACCCACCCCCTCTCTCTGTCTCTCTCTCTCTCCTGTCTCTCTCTCTTCTCTCCATTGAGTTGCAGTGTAATTGATCCTATAATGTTGCACCAAAAAGGCAGCTGTTGTCTTCTCCCAAGAGGCTCTCTCCTTGCAAGATGGTCTTTTGATTAAGACTTTATCTTCTGAACAGCACCCTATTCCCTACATAGTGCACTACTTTTGACCAGAGCCCTATGAGATTTCCTATGGGCTCTGATTGATAGGAGTGCCTACATAGGGAATATGTTGCTATTAACATGGTGCTGTTAATATTATCATTGCCAATGAATAGAAAATCACTTGTGTTGTGTCTGTTACTGGTCCCTTTGTTTCTAAACATATTCACCTCAGTCATTCTTGAAGGACCGAATGTTGACTGACATTATATGGATCAGAGCTCCATTCAAATATTTAGAGAAAGAATGACAAGGAAGTGGCTTTTAAAATGCTAAACGTTGGAAAAATAAATAAACAAGCAAGCACAACAACAGGGCATCGTGGGGTGTAATCATTAGTGCACACAGTAGCAAACAGTTGCAAAGAAAAGAAGAGTTTCTATTGGACAAATTCAGATAGGTTCCTCCCTGTTGGGTCCTGTTTGCCTCTGTTTGGTTCCTGGTAATTATAACCATGGTCTCATTAGAATATGTAAAAATACACACACACACACACACACACACACACACACACACACACACACACACACACACACACACACACACACACACACACACACACACACACACACACACACACACACACACACACACACACACACACACACACACACACACACACACACACACACACACACACACACACACACACACACACACAGAGAGACAACAGTCCATACCTGGGCAGAGGGCGATGTTGCAGAGTTTGCTCTGGGTCTCAGGCCCGTCACAGGCTCTCCCTCCATGTTGGGGCGGGGCACACATCCTGTTCCTAGTGCGGTGGCCACGCCCACACGTAAACGAACACAGGCTCCATGGTGACCACTCCTCCCAGACGCCATGCACTGTAGGACATAGGGCAGAGGTCAGAGGTTAGGGGTCAAGTATAAGGTTTCAACTATATTATCCCAGGGAAAAATGTAGTTTTGCAGCAAGATGATGGTACACAACAGACATAAAATAGACAGTTTAATTGCTGTCGTTGTTTCTGCCACATGACACGATTTGATCAATAATTATCAGCAAAACAGAAAGCACATATATGTAGTCCAACCAGTGAGCTTTACCCTGAACTACCACAAAGTAGTAATCATGGGGTCGTGGAACCATGTGGGGCTTCCATCTTTAGGAAGTGAAATGAGTTTGACCTGACAGTACTCCTGTGTAGTGATTCATATCCACATACTGCTTGCTGATCTGCCAAGCAGAAGTACCGGCTTACAAAGAACAACATAGTATTTCTATAAAATGGCCGATATCTAATACTGTGTCAGGCTAGACTGTTTGGCGCTTCTTAGAACTGTCTCAGAATGTCTTCTCTGTCACCTGGGATAAAACATCATCTGGTCACCGGTGTGTTATCCTGCCAAGTGGTATATCCCTTCTTTAACGACTCTGATTGCTTCATGAGAACGCAAATCCCGCTCAAACATTGTTAATTAAAATCAAAGTCCCAATCGCACAAGAGAAAGAGAAAGAGAGAGAGAGAGAGAGAGAGAGAGAGAGAGAGAGAGAGAGAGAGAGAGAGAGAGAGAGAGAGAGAGAGAGTGGGATGGATGGGGAGAGTGTATCTCTTCTGTGAAGGATCAACACCATATTCTAGGATCACAAAGTCAGTCTTATAATGAAGAGCTTTTATCAGATAGGACTCCCGAGTGGTCCTGAGTGGTGCTGCGGTCTAAGGCACTGCATCTCAGTGCAAGAGGCATCACTACAGATCCTGGTTGGATTCCAGGCTGTATCACAACCGGCTGGGATTGGGAGTCCCATAGGGCGGAGCCTAGCGTTGTCCGGGTTTAGCAGGGGTAGACCGTTTCTGTAAATAAGAATTTGTTCTTATTAACTGAATTGCCTAGTTGAATAAATAATAATCAGGCAAGGCTGGAGTTCTTTAGTTCAGTTAGAGATATAATCAGAGTACAGGTTGAGCTACAAGTCTGGCCCTGTGTTCCAAATGGCTCCCTATATAGTGCACTACTTTTGACCAAGTGACACCCTATTCCCTACGTAGTGCACTACTTTTGACCAAATGGCACCCTATTCCCTACGTAGCGCACTCCTTTTGATCAGAGCACTATGGGCCCTTGTCAAAAGTAACGCACTATATAGGAAATTGGTTGCCATTTGGGACGCACAGTGTGCCTCCTTCCTAATTAAAGGACATATAATTGAAATCAGTGTTGGAACAGTGAACAAGCCTTCTCTGCAGTGAAATAAACTATTTACAACTGAAAAGAAAGGTGGAATTATGTAAGACTTTTTTGGGGCCGTTTGCAACAAATTGGTATTAAAATACCATCTCTAAATATGGTAACGTTGCATTTGAATAGTAGCTCTAGTAGTGAACTCCAAGTGAGGATTGATATGAGGCAAACTGCGCCAACTGTGACATCATGCTGTGTAGCAGTGACACTTTAAGAAAGAGACCGACATAAGGACTTCCTAACATGTTCATAAGCCATACATAACGCATTAATAAGCAGTTGACTTTCTAAATGCTCAAATCAACTTCCATCAACAACCACCCGTTTATTTATCTGGTTTTCCTCTGTGTCCAATTCTAAACGTTTAACAGTCTTTCAAATCATTCTTTGTTTGGTTTCATTCTAGAATCATTTGAAAGGAGGAAGTTGTTTTGACCTGTCCTGCACCGCTCCTTCCTCTGCATGTTCTTGTCATGTTTCCTTTTCAACTCTCATCACATTGTTCTGTATTTTCTTCTGTGCAAAAAAAAACACAAGTTGATATTTGCCTTGTCTTGTGGTTGTTGACATAAGCAGTTATGAATGCAGCCAGTATGTATAGGTTATGAATGTGTTATAAGGTCCTTGTGTCGTGCCCTTCAAGGAAAATGTTCCCTGCATGTATTTCTGTCCTTGAAAACTATTTGACTCAGACAAACACAGATTTCAACACATTACTGGCCTGAAACAACGGCACATTACTTCCAGAGAAAAAGACAGTTTAGCCCATTAGCCTGCTGCCAAAGTCTCACCTAGGGGGAAATAATGGATTATTTATCCTTTCTGGTTCTCTTATTCTTCATTTCAATCCAGGGGGACACCTGGGGTATATGGCTCTGTAGGCTGACTGCTTCAATTATTGTTTCTGAATGGAAGTTCAGCAAGCTACCAGAGCTTGTTGGGTCAGTTCAGCTAGCTACCAGAGCTTGTTGGGTCAGTTCAGCTAGCTACCAGAGCTTGTTGGGTCAGTTCAGCTAGCTACCAGAGCTTGTTGGGTCAGTTCAGCTAGCTACCAGAGCTTGTTGGTCAGTTCAGCTAGCTACCAGAGCTTGTTGGGTCAGTTCAGCTAGCTACCAGAGCTTGTTGGTCAGTTCAGCTAGCTACCAGAGCTTGTTGGTCAGTTCAGATAGCTACCAGAGCTTGTTGGGTCAGTTCAGCTTGTTGGGTCAGTTCAGCTACCAGAGCTTGTTGGGTCAGTTGTTGGTCAGCTACTACAGAGCTTGTTGGTCAGTTCAGCTAGCTACCAGAGCTTGTTGGTCAGTTCAGCTAGCTACCAGAGCTTGTTGGTCAGTTCAGCTAGCTACCAGAGCTTGTTGGTCAGTTCAGCTCTACCAGAGCTTGTTGGTCAGTTCAGCTACCAGAGCTTGTTGGTCAGTTCAGCTAGCTACCAGAGCTTGTTGGGTCAGTTCAGCTAGCTACCAGAGCTTGTTGGTCAGTTCAGCTTACAGAGCTTGTTGGGTCAGCTACCAGAGCTTGTTGGGTCAGTTCAGCTAGCTACCAGAGCTTGTTGGTCAGTTCAGCTAGCTACCAGAGCTTGTTGGGTCAGTTCAGTTACCAGAGCTTGTTGGTCAGTTCAGCTAGCTACCAGAGCTTGTTGGGTCAGTTCAGCTAGCTACCAGAGCTTGTTGGTCAGTTCAGCTACCAGAGCTTGTTGGGTCAGTTCAGCTACCCAGAGCTTGTTGGAGCTTGTTGGGTCAGTCAGTTCAGCTAGCTACCTAGAGCTTGTTGGTCAGTTTGTTGGGTCAGCAGCTAGAGCTACCAGAGCTTGTTGGCTTGTCAGTTCAGCTAGCTACCAGAGCTTGTTGGGTCAGTTCAGCTATCTACCAGAGCTTGTTGGGTCAGTTCAGCTAGCTACAGTTGGTCAGTTCAGCTAGCTACCAGAGCTTGTTGGGTCAGTTCAGCTATCTACAGTTCAGCTAGCTACCAGAGCTTGTTGGGTCAGTTCAGCTAGCTACCAGAGCTTGTTGGGTCAGTTCAGCTAGCTACCAGAGCTTGTTGGTCAGTTCAGCTAGCTACCAGAGCTTGTTGGGTCAGTTCAGCTAGCTACCAGAGCTTGTTGGTCAGTTCAGCTAGCTACCAGAGCTTGTTGGGTCAGTTCAGCTAGCTACCAGAGCTTGTTGGTCAGTTCAGCTAGCTACCAGAGCTTGTTGGTCAGTTCAGCTAGCTACCAGAGCTTGTTGGGTCAGTTCAGCTAGCTACCAGAGCTTGTTGGGTCAGTTCAGCTAGCTACCAGAGCTTGTTGGGTCAGTTCAGCTAGCTACCAGAGCTTGTTGGGTCAGTTCAGCTAGCTACCAGAGCTTGTTGGTCAGTTCAGCTAGCTACCAGAGCTTGTTGGGTCAGTTCAGCTAGCTACCAGAGCTTGTTGGGTCAGTTCAGCTAGCTACCAGAGCTTGTTGGGTCAGTTCAGCTACCAGAGCTTGTTGGGTCAGTTCAGCAGAGCTTGTTGGGTCAGCTTACCAGAGCTTGTTGGGTCAGTTCAGCTAGCTACCAGAGCTTGTTGGGTCAGTTCAGCTAGCTACCAGAGCTTGTTGGGTCAGTTCAGCTAGCTACCAGAGCTTGTTGGTCAGTTCAGCTAGCTACCAGAGCTTGTTGGTCAGTTCAGCTAGCAGAGCTTGTTGGGTCAGCAGAGCTTGTTGGTCAGTTCAGCTTGTTGGTCAGTTCAGCTACTACAGAGCTTGTTGGGTCAGTTCAGCTAGCTACCAGAGCTTGTTGGGTCAGTTCAGCTAGCTACCAGAGCTTGTTGGGTCAGTTCAGCTAGCTACCAGAGCTTGTTGGTCAGTTCAGCTAGCTACCAGAGCTTGTTGGGTCAGTTCAGCTAGCTACCAGAGCTTGTTGGTCAGTTCAGCTAGCTACCAGAGCTTGTTGGGTCAGTTCAGCTAGCTACCAGAGCTTGTTGGCTTGTCAGTTCAGCTAGCTACCAGAGCTTGTTGGGTCAGTTCAGTTCAGCTATCTACCAGAGCTTGTTGGTCAGTTCAGCTAGCTACCAGAGCTTGTTGGGTCAGTTCTACCAGAGCTTGTTGGTCAGTTCAGCTAGCTACCAGAGCTTGTTGGTCAGTTCAGCTTGTTGGTCAGCTACCAGAGCTTGTTGAGCTTGTCAGTTCAGCTAGCTACCAGAGCTTGTTGGGTCAGTTCAGCTAGCTACCAGAGCTTGTTGGTCAGTTCAGCAGCTAGCTACCAGAGCTTGTTGGGTCAGTTCAGCTAGCTACCAGAGCTTGTTGGGTCAGTTCAGCTAGCTACCAGAGCTTGTTGGGTCAGTTCAGCTAGCTACCAGAGCTTGTTGGTCAGTTCAGCTAGCTACCAGAGCTTGTTGGGTCAGTTCTACTACCAGAGCTTGTTGGGTCAGTTCAGCTAGCTACCAGAGCTTGTTGGTCAGTTCAGCTAAGCTACCAGAGCTTGTTGGTCAGTCAGTTCAGCTTGTTGGTCAGTTCAGCTAGCTAGAGCTTGTTGGGTCAGTTCAGCTAGCTACCAGAGCTTGTTGGGTCAGTCAGTTCAGCTTGTTGGTCAGTTCAGCTAGCTACAGAGCTTGTTGGGTCAGTTCAGCTAGAGCTTGTTGGGTCCAGAGCTTGAGCTTGGGTCAGTTCAGCTAGCTACCAGAGCTTGTTGGGTCAGTTCAGCTAGCTACCAGAGCTTGTTGGTCAGTTCAGTTCCAGAGCTTGTTGGGTCAGCTACTACAGAGCTTGTTGGTCAGTTCAGCTTGTTGGGTCAGTTCAGCTATCTACCAGAGCTTGTTGGTCAGTTCAGCTAGCTTGTTGGGTCAGTTCCAGAGCTTGTTGGGTCAGTTCAGCTAGCTACCAGAGCTTGTTGGGTCAGTTCAGCTATCTACCAGTTGTTGGTCAGTTCAGAGCTTGTTGGGTCAGCTACCAGAGCTTGTTGGGTCAGTTCAGCTAGCTACAGTTCAGCTAGAGCTTGTTGGGTCAGTTCAGCTAGCTACCAGAGCTTGTTGGGTCAGCTTACCAGAGCTTGTTGGGTCAGTTCTAGCTACCAGAGCTTGTTGGGTCAGTTCAGCTAGCTACCAGAGCTTGTTGGGTCAGTTCAGCTAGCTACCAGTTGTTGGGTCAGTTCAGCTAGCTACCAGAGCTTGTTGGGTCAGTTCAGCTAGCTACCAGAGCTTGTTGGGTCAGTTCAGCTAGCTACCAGAGCTTGTTGGGTCAGTTCAGCAGAGCTTGTTGGGTCAGTTCAGCTAGCTAGCTTGTTGGGTCAGTTCAGCTAGCTAGCTACCAGAGCTTGTTGGTCAGTTCAGCTAGCTACCAGAGCTTGCTGGGTCAGTTCAGCTAGCTACCAGAGCTTGTTGGTCAGTTCAGCTAGCTACCAAAGCTTGTTGGGTCAGTTCAGCTTGCTACCAAAGCTGGTCAGGTACGAAATGGTAAATGAAAACGGTTTGGAATAATGTCTTGCCCTCTTGTCTGACCCTTGAGAAATCTGCCAACCCTACACTTAGTCATGACACATCTTAATGTGGACTACGTCTGACTAAATGTCAGAGAGCTGCTCGCATGAATTTCTGATTAGCTGATGGGGGTGAAACCTTTTATAGGACTTTGTGCCTAAATGTAATTTCAGAGACACTTTCCGCCACATAGAAGAATGGCTCCTAAAATTCCCTGCAAATCAACAGATGGAAAAACACTAACATTAGTATGACAGCTGCTGTTGAACACATGGACATCTACATACAGTAGACACACACATAAGATGGGTCTCGTCTCCACAACTCAGAAGGCAATACATCTTCTAGAGCCACATTCAGTCCCAATTCACCAAGAATAACCAATGACTGTCTTGTGTAGGGGAATGTTGTGTTTATAAGAAAATACCTCCACCTTCTGCCAAAAAACGCAACATCTGTCAACAGTGTAAGAGGTCATGACCTTCTAAAGACCCCAGAGGAGCAAAATACATCGACTGGACCAACAAACCGAAAATATTAGGTGCCAGACTAAGTATGCAAAAATCTAGGTGACATTTCATCAACTCAACTACTGTAACAGCCTACATCGAGACACATATGTAAATATACTGCAATATATATATACAAATATACCACTAACCTTGACCTTCAAGAACACACACTGAACCCTGGAGACACAAACCAGAATCTACAATTCCCTAATCTTCATAACATGCAAAACTACAGAACTACATCACTGTCAATCATTTCAGGAGCTGTGGTGAAATGACTTGTCATTATATGGGAAGAGATGGATAACATAGACAACACTTCTGAAAAACACCGTGACATGCACAAAGAGAAGAAAGCATCACCAGATAATAGATGGCTAACAATAATAATAATACATGAAATAAGAATATTAAGTAATAAGAATATAACCAAATAGACTAGTTAAAAGGTCAAACTAAACAGTAACAAAAACATTGGTTTGATGGTCAATTCAAAGCAAGCACAACAATGCACACATAGAAAAATGAAGGGTGAAGGAGAAAGACGTTATAACAAGTAAAGTAATAATGCTGCAGCTATTACTACCTGGACAGGGGACAGTGTTATTGCAAACCCTTGACTCTCTTAAAGGGCCGCTGCAGTGTGTTCCGTATGGTGAACCACATGTTCTTGTTCGCACCTGCGACCCTTGGCCGCATGAAACTGAGCATGAGCTCCACTGGGACCACTCCTCTGCACCAGATTCACCTGTGTGGAGGGAGAAGGGTGACACCAGTTAAATGCAGCAACACGGTCACATGATCAACCCAGGGGGTGGGGCTACAGGGGGTGGGGCTTCAATGTAGAGCAATGGGGGAGGAGTTATTCTAAACCCGAAGCTACGTTAATGGGGAGGGATATTAACCTAGTTAACTTTAATATTTAACTAAATAGACATGTTTTACCTTTATGTGATCTTTGATAAATGATTAATAAGAGAGAAGACCACGACTCTGTTGGTCATTGGCCCCATATCTCTTGATCCAGTTCCTTTGATTTCCCATTCATCATTTTGTAAGTGTTGTTGTATTGTGATTGAAGGGAACAAGAACCTTTATGACTAGTAATTGGTCAAAAAGCTGTTTGTTCAAAAACCTTGTCTGGCTCCCATGAACGGAGTCTCAAGTAGAAGAACAACATCTTATTGTGTCATAGTAAAGTACAAGTGGTTTGGAGGAAGTGTACAGATGGATCATAGTAAAGTACAAATGGTTTGGAGGAGCTGTACAGATGGATCATAGTAAAGTCCCAAATGGTTTGGAGGAACTGTACAGATCGAGAATAATAATGTCCCAAATGGTTTGGAGGAACTGTACAGATGGATGATAGTAAAAGTCCCAAATGGTTTGGAGGAACTGTACAGATGGATCATAGTAAAGTCCCAAATGGTTTGGAGGAACTGTACAGATCGAGAATAATAATGTCCCAAATGGTTTGGAGGAACTGTACAGATGGATCATAGTAAAAGTCCCAAATGGTTTGGAGGAACTGTACAGATGGATCATAGTAAAAGTCCCACATGGTTTGGAGGAACTGTACAGATGGATCATAGTAAAAGTCCCAAATGGTTTGGAGGAACTGTACAGATGGATCATAGTAAAAGTCCCAAATGGTTTGGAGGAACTGTACAGATGGATCATAGTAAAAGTCCCAAATGGTTTGGAGGAACTGTACAGATGGATCATAGTAAAAGTCCCAAATGGTTTGGAGGAACTGTACAGATGGATCATAGTAAAAGTCCCAAATGGTTTGGAGGAACTGTACAGATGGATCATAGTAAAAGTCCCAAATGGTTTGGAGGAACTGTACAGATGGATCATCGTAAAAGTCCCAAATGGTTTGGAGGAACTGTAGAGATGGATCATAATTGACACTAAGCATTTGTCAGATTTAGTCTGAAGGACATTTATTCAAAGATCACAGCAAAGCTCCACATCACAGGCCCCAGTGTTACTTCTGAACACATTAAGGGATTCGCCCATTTACCTGACTAAAAGGTGTTACATCTTACAGCTACATTTCATCTTCATCTTTCATACTGACACATGCATCAATAAAACCAAATGAAATGTTTCAAAAAAGCTCTATAAAATGTAAAAGAACATGGTTGCATGCAAGAAGGACATCTACGAGTGAAATAAAAGTTCAACTTGAATGGAGAGTTAATAAATGAGAAGTCTAGAGTATGGATCCCACAGCAGTGTTACAGCACTACAGTCTACAGTGCAGTTTCCTTGACAACCAGAGAGGATCTAACTCCAATGCATATTAATTAGTGTTTGATCACAATTTGTGAAAACATTTTTTTTTTTAATTGCCCGTTTATATTTTTCTTAAGAGTACGAGGGAAACGAGAGGGAAGAAAAACTCCCCTTTTCATTTTATTCAGAAGATCACAGCTTGTTGCATGGAGCTTGTTGCATGGAAGAAACATTCACAGTGCCAGTTTGCATGGGGTTCATAAAATACTATTTTTCCAAACAGCAGAATGTGACAAAAGGTCTGCTGGTGTGTCACACTCCTATTATGACGTGTTTTAACTGTTGCTACTGAATATTTAAATGTACACTAGTCAACCGTTTCTAGAACCATACAGTTAGATAAAAAGGTTGTTTCTAGAACCTAAAAGGATTCTTCAGCTGTCCCCATATGAGAACCCTTTGAAGAACATTTTTGGTTCCATTTTCGACAGAGGGTTTTACATGGAACTCAAAAGGGCTCTACCTGGAACCAAAAAGGGTTCTACCTGGAATCAAGAAGGGGTATCCTATGGGGACAGCCAAAGAACCCTTTTGGAACCCTTCTTTCTAGGAGTGTATACCAAGTATACCCGTTTAATTCTCAGAGGTACAACTTCATACACTGATTGTATATAAACACATGTGGAGTGAATTTGCTTATGTGTGTGCCGTTAGGTGGTCATTCCCAATGACACAAGCATTGCCTTATTGACAGTGAATGTCCACAATGCATCAGTATGTCCTCGGTGAGGCCTTTCAATACAAAAATATGATCATGTCACAAATCCAAAAGCCATGAAATGCTGAATAAATGGAATAAATGCTAACCTTGGTTACACTAACACCCTTGGCATTGAGCTAAGTAGGTAGGGTGAATAGAATAATCCAAGATAGCTTAGTTGTGTGTTAGAAAGCAAGAAGACAACGTTCAAATATTTTGATTACAGTTTAAGATGTACGTGTGATGTTCAATTTCAACGAGGCTTGGAAATTTCAGCTCTGAATACATTTATATGTAATTGAAATCTTATGAAGATTTCCTCTGTATTGCGTCAATAAGCTGCAGTATAATAGGACTGATATAGATTGATTCAACACAATAGGGATATACTGTAAACCCTATTATATATAATTGGTCTGATCAGAATTATAATAGACTTTGAAAGGTGGATCAATTGGTAAGATGAAGAAGTACAGGGAGAGTCAATTAGGCAATCTAAGAATGGAAGAACTGAAGAGCAAAGTGATGGGGTCCATAAGAGATAAATAACACACTCCCACAGCGTGTTGGAATGGAGACATGCTGTTAGGATTTAGTAAACAACAAAGTGGATTTGCAAATTAAAATGAAAGTAAGGCAGGTGTGTTGATCAATGTCACAGATTTAAAAGTAACAACAAATGAGATGAAATTGGGTTTTAAAAAAAATTAAAAGCCAAACAAACAATTAGCGGAACCCAGAGACATGTATTTATAAAAAACGAAATTAGAAAGAAAAGGGAAAAAGAAAAAAAAAACAGAATATTCTTTATCGCAGTCCATTTGGATTGAGCCTAGAAACCCTCTATGTGGATCTGGAGCAGCAGTAAAGGTGCTTTTCAATTCATTTCTATCCTCCTGCAGTTTTAGAATGGATACAATCATCACTATATTTTAGTTTATTCGACTGGTTTATGTTAAGATTTTTGTTTATCTTACATTAATCATTATTTATGAAACCCATTTTTTTATTCAGTATGTGTTTCACTGTTGCCGAAGGCAGTAGGACTTGTCGATGAAGGACATTTTTCAAATGTTATTAGGCACATTTTTAAGGATATTATTAACTGTGACAGGGCACAATTTTACCTAGCCTTTAATATTTGAGAAACGAGCAATGCACTTGCCAACTCGCTGTGTAACAACAAATGAACAGAGACCCAGGGAGCCCAATTCTAGTTGTTATTCTAAGTAAATACTCAAAGGGAAAAGGAACATTTGTCTCGTGGGTTTTAATGTTAATAACAACAGAAGAAGGAGGAGGTAGTAGGAGGTTATAAAATACAGAAACATTGTCACCTAAAAGGTGCAGCACAAGAAAGAGCATGCAAGTGACCTAGATGACATTAAGTTTATAAGTTAACAAAATAAAAGGTGAAGGAAACATAACTATTGTATTACCAGTTTGTGCCATAAATTTAGCAGATTCAGCTTGCTCCTGCAGGGCCTTTGTGTCAAAGACTGATCTGGGCCGCTGACTTTTTACAGTATGTTCGCCGATCATTCCATATTCTAGAGACAAAATAGAGGTTCAATGAAAGCTAGGCTTTAACAGTAGGAATCTTCCAGAGACACAAAATAAAAGGGATTACAAACTGTTTTTCAACGATAGATGCGTAGTAGAAAAACTGCAGTACTGTACATGGCTAGAAACAAAGATCATACAAGAGTAAATATGGAGATATATATTTAACTTGTCATTTTAACTTTAAAGCATAAGAAGAAACAATGCATCGTATTTATAACGAACGTGGGTGAGTTGGGAGGAGTATTAATTGACTTTAAAAGCACAGCTTAAGACACATAGCAAACATGCAAATTTAATAAGACACTATTACTTCCCATAGTCCCTCAAGACCCACCCATCCCTCCCAATCCCTACCACCCCCAAACCACCCCCCAAGAAAAACAAAAAACAAAATAAAAGTAAAAATGTGTAAGCTATCTGGAAGCCACAGAGGAGGGGGTCAGGGTCAGGGTCATGAACATAACATGATACTATTGATCCACAGTTTCTTTAACAGATTCCAGACATTTTGTTTTTGTAATTAGTTGAGCTCAGTAGAATATTTGTCCATCCCAAATGGCACCCTATTCCCTACATAGTTCCCTATGGGCCCTGGTCAATACTGGTGCACTATGTAGGTGATAGGGTGCCATTTTGGACACAGACTATGAGTGTAGGAAATCACTTTATAATAATTTAACATCATAAGTTCTATTAACTGACAAATGTATTCTGAGCTGTCTGATAATAATTGTTAGTCCCTTTGTTGTTGTCCATTAATACATGGGTGATGCAACATGTTTGGCCGCATAGATTTTTAGTCCCGGTGAAGGGATGTAACAAATTTCGCAACAAACGTCCTTTTTTATTCAAAAACTTGACTAGCATGCCGACGCAAAGATAGAGTATGTGTTTTCTTCAATCCGTTTGGAGTTGTATGCACTGCAGGTGATATGTGTTACACGACAGACACCTCACATGGCAGGTGTGTGTTAGTACTGTGGAGTAAACCATACATATATCATCGTCTGTGAGGATGTTTGGGATCATATTGTCTGGAGTAGTGAGGATGTTGGGGGTCATATTGTCTGGAGTAGTGAGGATGTTTGGGGGCATATTGTCTGGAGTAGTGAGGATGTTTGGGGGCATATTGTCTGGAGTAGTGAGGATGTTTGGGGAGCATATTGTCTGGAGTAGTGAGGATGTTTGGGGTCATATTGTCTGGAGTAGTGAGGATGTTTGGGGTCATATTGTCTGGAGTAGTGAGGATGTTTGGGGTCATATTGTCTGGAGTAGTGAGAATGTTTGGGGTCATATTGTCTGGAGTAGTGAGGATGTTTGGGGGCATATTGTCTGTAGTAGTGAGGATGTTTGGGGGCATATTGTCTGGTGTAGTGAGGATGTTTGGGATCATATTGTCTGGAGTAGTGAGGATGTTTGGGATTATATTGTCTGGAGTAGTGATGATGTTTGGGGTAATATTGTCTGGAGTAGTGAGGATGTTTGGGGGCATATTGTCTGGAGTAGTGAGGATGTTTGTGGTTATATTGTCTGGAGTAGTGAGGATGTTTGGGGTCATATTGTCTGGAGTAGTGAGGATGTTTGGGATCATATTGTCTGGAGTAGTGACAATGTTTGGGGTCATATTGTCTGGAGTAGTGAGGATGTTTGGGGGCATATTGTCTGGAGTAGTGAGGATGTTTGGGGTTATATTGTCTGGAGTAGTGAGGATGTTTGGGGTCATATTGTCTGGAGTAGTGAGGATGTTTGGGGTCATATTGTCTGGAATAGTGAGGATGTTTGGGGTCATATTGTCTGGAGTAGTGAGGATGTTTGGGGTCATATTGTCTGGAGTAGTGAGGATGTTTGGGGTCATATTGTCTGGAGTAGTGAGGATGTTTGGGGTTATATTGTCTGGAATAGTGAGGATGTTTGGGGTCATATTGTCTGGAGTAGTGAGGATGTTTGGGGTTATATTGTCTGGAGTAGTGAGGATGTTTGGGGTCATATTGTCTGGAGTAGTGAGGATGTTTGGGGTCATATTGTCTGGAATAGTGAGGATGTTTGGGGTCATATTGTCTGGAATAGTAAGGATTTTTGGTGTCATATTGTCTGGAGTAGTGACGATGTTTGGGGTTGTATTGTCTGGAGTAGTGAGGATGTTTGGGGGCATATTGTCTGCAGTCTCAGATCTGATGCAGTATTTCTCCCAGTAGGTAATGTACTGTATGTGTGATGGGTATGGGTGGGCAGTGTCAGAGAGGAGAGAGGCACACTGACTAGAACTAAGTACCAGTACAACACAGCCATGCTTTTGATACTAATCGGGAATCACAACAGAACCAGCATTAATCCAACACCAAGAAACCACTGAGTATTGGAAAACCCATACAAAGAACTCCTTTCAGACTACTAAGCCGAGCCAAGCTGAGCTGTACTGTGCTGGCCTGGTACTCATCCTGGTTACTCATCCTGCCATCACCATAGCTGATGGACCCATGCTGGAAAGGACAATGTGAGGGGGAAATACCAGAACCAGCACAGTAAGGTTCAGGTAGGCACGGTATTGTGAAAGAGCATAGGTTTCCAAATCTGGTTCATATTACTGTTCTGATGAGGTGGCCATTAGTAGACGTTGTACTGAAACCAGTCATTGGCAGAAGGTAACCTGGAGAGTTAATAACCGGGACGTGATTGTCATCACGATGATTCATGATCACCGCTATACACTAGGACATGTCACATACATAATGTAGATGTTCCTGATCTCTCAATGCTGTCTTAAATGGTCTCTGACACATTTCTAAAGACCCAGGAAGGAACATTGATGGGGAATGTTGCCCTTGACTTGAATCAAGTGGGTGAAACAGCTCTATGTGGGTGTATGTTTTCCCTGGCAGCTTGACTGCATCCTCCTGTTCCAACCTGTTTGATTCCATTTCAATAAACACATTATGAAGTAGGACTCATCTTCCTCAACAGGTTATACTATGGGTTGTTAATACATAACAGGTTATACTATGGGACGTTTTAATACAATCTACCTCAACAGGTTATACAACGTTGTTAATACATCTTCCTCATTATACTTTAAAGACAGCTAGGTTATACTATTAAGGTTATACACCTTGGTTAGGGACGTTGTTAATGGTTATACTATGGGAGCCTTCAACAGGTTATACTATGGGACGTTGTTAATACATTCTTCCTCAACAGGTTATACTATGGGACGTTGTTAATACAATCTACCTCAACAGGTTATATATGGGACGTTGTTAATACAATCTACCTCAACAGGTTATACTATGGGACAACAGGTTATACTATGGGACGTTGTTAATGGTTATACTATGACGTTGTTAATACAAACAGGTTATACTATGGGACGTTGTTAATACAATCTTCCTCAACAGGTTATACTATGGGACGTTGTTAATACAATCTACCTCAACAGGTTATACTATGGGACGTTGTTAATACAATCTACCTCAACAGGTTATACTATGGGACGTTGTTAATACAATCTACCTCAACAGGTTATACTATGGGACGTTGTTAATACAATCTTCCTCAACAGGTTATACTATGGGACGTTGTTAATACATTCTACCTCAACAGGTTATACTATGGGACGGTTATACTATGGGACGTTGTTAATACAATCTACCTCAACAGGTTATACTATGGGACGTTGTTAATACAATCTACCTCAACAGGTTATACTATGGGACGTTGTTAATACATTCTTCCTCAACAGGTTATACTATGGGACGTTGTTAATACAATCTACCTCAACAGGTTATACTATGGGACGTTGTTAATACAATCTACCTCAACAGGTTATACTATGGGACGTTGTTAATACAATCTACCTCAACAGGTTATACTATGGGACGTTGTTAATACAATCTTCCTCAACAGGTTATACTATGGGACGTTGTTAATACAATCTTCCTCAACAGGTTATACTATGGGACGTTGTTAATACAATCTACCTCAACAGGTTATACTATGGGACGTTGTTAATACAATCTACCTCAACAGGTTATACTATGGGACGTTGTTAATACAATCTTCCTCAACAGGTTATACTATGGGACGTTGTTATACAATCAACAGGTTATACTATGGGACGTCAAACAGGTTATACTATGGGACGTTGTTAATACATTCTACCTCAACAGGTTATACTATGGGACGTTGTTAATACATTCTTCCTCAACAGGTTATACTATGGGACGTTGTTAATACAATCTACCTCAACAGGTTATACTATGGGACGTTGTTAATACAATCTACCTCAACAGGTTATACTATGGGACGTTGTTAATACAATCTACCTCAACAGGTTATACTATGGGACGTTGTTAATACAATCTTCCTCAACAGGTTATACTATGGGACGTTGTTAATACAATCTACCTCAACAGGTTATACTATGGGACGTTGTTAATACAATCTTCCTCAACAGGTTATACTATGGGACAACAGGTTATACTATGGTTATACTATGGGACGTTGTTAATACAATCTTACCTCAACAGGTTATACTATGGGACGTTGTTAATACAATATACTACCTCAACAGGTTATACTATGGGACGTTTATATATGGGACGTTGTTAATACAATCTAACAGGTTATACTCAACAGGTTATACTATGGGACGTTGTTAATACATTCTACCTCAACAGGTTATACTATGGGACGTTGTTAATACAATCTACCTCAACAGGTTATACTATGGGACGTTGTTAATACAATCTACCTCAACAGGTTATACTATGGGACGTTGTTAATAACAATACTACGTTGTTAATACAATCAACAGGTTATACGTTGTTAATACAATCTTCCTCAACAGGTTATACTATGGGACGTTGTTAATACAATCTACCTCAACAGGTTATACTATGGGACGTTGTTAATACAACAGGTTATACTATGGGACGTTGTTAATACAATCTTCCTCAACAGGTTATACTATGGGACGTTGTTAATACAATCTTCCTCAACAGGTTATACTATGGGACGTTGTTAATACATTCTTCCTCAACAGGTTATACTATGGGACGTTGTTAATACAATCTTCCTCAACAGGTTATACTATGGGACGTTGTTAATACAATCTACCTCAACAGGTTATACTATGGGACGTTGTTAATACAATCTACCTCAACAGGTTATACTATGGGACGTTGTTAATACAATCTTCCTCAACAGGTTACACTATGGGACGTTGTTAATACAATCTACCTCAACAGGTTATACTATGGGACGTTGTTAATACAATTAAATCAAAGTTATTTCAGTAGCACTACAGCATAACCTCATTTTTAGAACGGTGACTCGATTATATCATTAAATTCAATTCACTTGTAATTAACCCCAAAATCACCTAACACTTGGGGCAAAATCCTCACAATAAACTCTTGACTTCGTAAAGAACTACTTTCAGCGTTCTTGTATTTCGAGTTCTTGATCTCTCTGTCTTTAATAATTGTGTATCATGTCAATCAGGAACAAACATGATGATGTATTTTTACTGTCTCACATGTCTTTCTTGTGATGGCTTTTTGTGATGGGACATTCTGTTAATATGATGACGAGTAGAAGAAACAAGACTGTGTGTGTGTGTGTGTGTGTGTGTGTGTGTGTGTGTGTGTGTGTGGGACGTGTGTGGTTATACTATGTGTTAATACAATTAAATCAAAGTTATTTCAGTGTGTAACCTCATTTTTAGAACGGTGTGTGTGTGTGTGTACTTTCAGCGTGTGTGTATCATGTCAATCAGTGAACAAACATGTGTGTATGTGTGTGTGTGTGTGTGTGTGTGTGTGTGTGTGTGTGTGTGTGTGTGTGTGTGTGTGTGTGTGTGTGTGTGTGTGTGTGTGTGTGCGTGTGTGTGTGTGTGTGTGTGTGTGTGTGTGTGTGTGTGTGTGTGTGTGTGTGTGTGTGTGTGTGTGTGTGTGTATGTGAGCTCCAATGCCTCGTCAAAACCACATCACATCAATGGTTGTCAAAGAGTCTTGGTACGATGGACTGAACCACATCTCAGGAGAAGGAGATGGTCCCCACACACAATGTACTGAGTTACCTCTGGTGATGAATGGTGATAGTCACTATCTAGATTAAAGTCTGACCAGACCAGGCCAGACACCTAGCTGTCGGGACATTGTCCCAGATACTTGATGGGAATGGATCGACCTCTCTCTCTCTCTCTCTCTCTCTCTCTCTCTCTCTCTCTCTCTCTCTCTCTCTCTCTCTCTCTCTCTCTCTCTCTCTCTCTCTTCTCTCTCTCTCTCTCTCTCTCTCTCTCTCTCTGCGCCTTACTCAGACAATAACCCTATTCCGAAAAAGCAATGGACTGAGCCATCTTTTGCACCCACAGCTTACAGATGATGATGTGTTGCTTGTAGATTTATACGGTATTATATATTGTGAAAGGCTAGCAGTGCGTCATTACAGTCCAGGTAGGTAGGGGAGAGCGAATGGAGCAGAGCAGAGCGGAGCCCAAAGCAAAAACAGGGTACCATGGAAATGTGGTGCAACATAAGCACAATGAGGTAAAATGGATGAGCAGGCGCTGCACAGCAGTCAAGGTCCAAGCTATTCAAAAGGCTATTCAAAAAAACATTACATCGATGCCTGTGCTTAAAGGGTTGGATCAGACAAATGACAATTTAACCTTGTTTATGGATAACCACCAAATAATCTGTGGATCTGCAGTATGGGGTCAGTGACCCAAAATATGGCTTAGTAGTGTATTTAACATTATCATTGTTGCATGGAAACAGATGGATTTTTCTGTTAGCATTCTTCAGGTAGCTCACCTACATCGACTCACTTCAAACCGTGTTGTACAGCAACGTGCTGCCTTTTAAGGTTGTATGTATTTACACCATTTTCACCATTGTCGCTATTAGCTCGGGGTCAAAGTACTTTGAAAAGAATAGATTTCTATTCCCAAAGTCAATAATGACTGAATAGCATGATGACATCTTAACATCCACTACAGAATACAATACATTCATGAGCCAAGTGCCAGCAAAAGAGAAGTACTGTCATGAAGAAAAGAAAACCCCTCACACAGAGATGGTGATGGCTGGGAATGCTATTTGCTCAAATAATCCACTTAAATCTGTCTTCAATATTGCACAGCAGACCTGGGTTCAAGTACTATTTGAAAACATTTCAGACTCTTCATCTCTGCTTGACTGAGTTGGCCTGGCTTAATGGACCAACGGAATAGTCCCAAAACTGCAAACCTCACCCACCTAGCCCCTAAAGGCAAAGGCAAAGGTAAATGCTGAAGGTATTTTCGAATGATTTCAAATAGTATTTAAACCCAGGTCTGCTGTACAATAAGTAATCCGTTACCTGATTTCACATGCAAATCCCTAGTAGCAACTGAAGGTTAACCTCAATGACACGAACAGACTGGCAAAGCATGGTGTGTTTCCCAAATGGCAACCTATTCCCTAGATAGTGCATTTCTTTTGACCAGAGCCCTTTGGTACACTAAATGGAGAAAAGGGTCCCATTTGGGACACAGCCATGGTTTACAGTCCTGAAGATGGTACAGCACAACATTACAGTTGTTACTGTCTGCGTCCATTAATAGAAGGGGTGAGAGGAGAGACGGAAGAAGTGCTGACCAGGGGATATGTTTATGGTGGGTCTCAGTCAGGACAGTATCTTATAATGTAGGTGTGACTGTGCTATGAAGATACATCTGTACTGTATACAGGGAGATGATTGGGTGGCATTCAAGGACAACCCCTCACCTTTAATATTGCAGATAGTTTGTGGCTTACATCAATTGTCTGCATCATTTCCAATCCCCATATATTTTTTGGGGGATAAATATACATATCATATATATATATATATATTAAAAAAATATATATATTGCTTTATTATTTTCCCCTAACCCTACCACCCCTCCCCTAACCCTACCACCCCTCCCCTAATTGGAGTAAACTAATAGACAACAACACTTAGGCTTCTACTTCCAGCTTATACATACTATATACATTTTACAGACACAGTATATGTTACACTAGTTATCTTTTGTTTGTTTTTAGTCCCATCCTTCAACTACCCTCAACCCTCCCATCTATCTCTGAACACCATCCAGTCCCATCCTTCAGCTCCCCTCAACCCTCCCATCTATCTCTGAACACCATCCAGTCCCATCCTTCAACTACCCTCAACCCTCCCATCTATCTCTGAACACCATCCAGTCCCATCCTTCAGCTCCCCTCAACCCTCCCATCTATCTCTGAACACCATCCAGTCCCATCCTTCAACTACCCTCAACCCTCCCATCTATCTCTGAACACCATCCAGTCCCATCCTTCAACTACCCTCAACCCTCCCATCTATCTCTGAACACCATCCAGTCCCATCCTTCAACTACCCTCAACCCTCCCATCTATCTCTGAACACCATCCAGTCCCATCCTTCAGCTCCCCTGAGCTTAGACTTTCTGTCGTTTCCCCAAGGTGTCGACAGCATTGTGACGTATTTGTAGGCAAATCATTGGAAGATTGACCTTAAGAGACTAGATCTACCAGGTGGCCGCTTGGTGTCAATTGCACTTGCAATTATTGCGTAATCTCCAGCTGCGTGTATTTTTTGTTTTCTTCGAGGAGAAACACAGCTGCCACGAATGATTTATCATCGAAAAGATATGTGAAAAACTCCTTGAGGATTGATTCTAAACAACGTTTGCCATGTTTCTGTCGATATTATGGAGTTCATTTGGTAAAAAGTTTGGCGTTGTAGAGACTGCATTTTCAGATTTTTTTCTTAGCCAAACGTGATGAACAAAACGGAGCGATTTCTCCTACACAAATAATCTTTTTGGAAAAAATGAACATTTGCTATCTAACTGAGAGTCTCCTCATTGAAAACATCCGAAGTTCTTCAAAGGTAAATTATTTTATTTGAATGCTTTTCTTGTTTTTGTGAAAATGTTGCTTGCTGAATGCTCGGCTTAATGCTATGCTAGCTATAAATAGTCTTACACAAATGCTTGTGTAGCTATGGTTGAAAAGCAGATTTTGAAAATCTGAGATGACCGTGTTGGCTAAGCTTGTGAGTGAATATATTTCTTTCATTTCATTTGCGATTTTCATGAATAGTTAACGTTGCGTTATGGTAATGAGCTTGAGGCTATAATTACGCTCCCGGATACGGGATTGCTCGACGCTAGAGGTTAAGCATGTGGGAACAGTAGACTGGGATAGGCATTGATTGAATACGTCCGTCAACACACCAGCCAGCTTGTCTGCGCATGCTCCGAGGAGGCGGCTAGGGATGCCGTCTGTGCCGGCAGGCTTGCGAGGGTTAACACGTTTAAATGTTTTACTCACGTTGGCCATGGTGAAGGAGAGCCTGCAGGTTTTGGCAGCGGGCCGTGTCAGTGGTGCTGTATTGTCCTCAAAGCGAGCGAAGTAGTTGTTTAGTTTCTCAGGGAGCAAGACGTTGGTGTCCGCGATGGGGCTGGTTTTCTTTTTGTAATCCATGATTGACTGTAGACCCTGCCACATACGTCTTGTGTCTGAGCCGTTGAATTGCGACTCTACATTGTCTCTATGCTGACGCTTAGCTTGTTTGATTGCCTTGCGGAGGGAATAGCTACACTGTTTGTATTTGCTCATGTTTCCAGTCGCCTTGCCCTGATTAAGCAGTGGTTTGCACTTTTAGTTTTGCGCGAATGCTGCTATTAATCCATGGTTTCTGGTTGGGGAAGGTTTTAATAGTCACTGTAGGTACGACATCACCGGTGCACTTGCTAATAAACTCACTCCCCGAATCAGCGTATACATCAATGTTGTTGTGTGAGGCTATTTGGAACGTATCCCAGTCCACGTGAACGAAGCAATCTTTAAGAATCAGATTGGTCGGACCATCGTTGAACAGACCTGAGCACGGGCGTTTCCTGTTTTAATTTCTGTCTATAGGCTGGGAACAACAAAATGGAGTCATGGTCTGATGTGCCGAAAGGAGGGCGAAGGAGGGCTTTGTGTGCGTCGCAGAAGTTAGAGTAGCAATGATTCAGAATGCTGCCAGCCCTGGACGCGCATTCGATATGCTGATCAAATTTAGGGAGCCTTGTATTCAGATTAGCTTTGCTAAAATTCCCAGCTACAATAAATACAGCCTCAGGATATGTGGTTTCCAGTTTAAATAGAGTCCAATGAAGTTCTTTCAGGGCCGTCAAGGTATCTGCTCTGCGAATTCATATTCATTATGTATACAGGCCTTTTAATTTTGTCTGGCTTGCCATTGCAAATAAAATGGAAAATGTTTTGCTCATATAATTAAAAAAATAAGTCGCTAGGTATAGGCAAAGCCATAAACAGATAGGTAACTTGGATATGTCTAAAGAGTTAATCAGGGTGATTTTTTCCACAAATAGACAGGTATTTTTCTTTCCATGGTAGCAAGATAGGACCTATTCTTGCTAACGTTCTGTTAAAATGTTTTGTAGTGAGATGATTTCTTTATACCGAGTATGACCACTTCACTGTCAGAGCATTTTATTGGTCAAATTCAAATACATAATATAGTACACCTGTCATAATTTGGTTGTAATCCAGAGAGGTTAAAAAAACGATATAGACCCTCTATGAGGCTGTGGAGGGATCCAAATTGTGGATTTAAAAGAAAACCTTAATCATCATCGTACAAGGACAACCCTACCTTACTATCAGTATTCAAGGACAACCCTACCTTCCTATCAGTATTCAAGGACAACCCTACCTTACTATCAGTATTCAAGGACAACCCTACCTTACTATCAGTATTCAAGGACAACCCTACCTTCCTATCAGTATTCAAGGACAACCCTACCTTCCTATCAGCATTCAAGGACAACCCTACCTTACTATCAGTATTCAAGGACAACCCTACCTTACTATCAGTATTCAAGGACAACCCTACCTTCCTATCAGTATTCAAGGACAACCCTACCTTACTATCAGTATTCAAGGACAACCCTACCTTCCTATCAGTAGTCAAGGACAACCCTACCTTCCTATCAGTATTCAAGGACAACCCTACCTTCCTATCAGTATTCAAGGACAACCCTACCTTACTATCAGTATTCAAGGACAATCCTACCTCCCTATCAGTAGTCAAGGACAACCCTACCTTACTATCAGTATTCAAGGACAACCCTACCCTTCCTATCAGCATTCAAGGACAACCCTACCTTCCTATCAGCATTCAAGGACAACCCTACCTTCCTATCAGCATTCAAGGACAACCCTACCTTCCTATCAGTTTCCAAGGACTATCCTCCCTCCCTATCAGTATTCAAGGACAACCCTACCTTCCTATCAGTAGTCAAGGACAACCCTACCTTCCTATCAGTATTCAAGGACAACCCTACCTTCCTATCAGTATTCAAGGACAACCCTACCTTCCTATCAGTATTCAAGGACAACCCTACCTCCCTATCAGTATTCAAGGACAACCCTACCTTCCTATCAGTATTCAAGGACAACCCTACCTTCCTATCAGTATTCAAGGACAACCCTACCTTCCTATCAGCATTCAAGGACAACCCTACCTTCCTATCAGCATTCAAGGACAACCCTACCTTCCTATCAGTATTCAAGGACAACCCTACCTTCCTATCAGCATTCAAGGACAACCCTACCTTCCTATCAGTTTCCAAGGACTATCCTCCCTCCCTATCAGTATTCAAGGACAACCCTACCTCCCTATCAGTAGTCAAGGACAACCCTACCTTCCTATCAATATTCAAGGACAACCCTACCTTCCTATCAGTATTCAAGGACAATCCTACCTCCCTATCAGTATTCAAGGACAACCCTACCTCCCTATCAGTAGTCAAGGACAACCCTACATTCCTATCAGCATTCAAGGACAACCCTACCTTACTATCAGTATTCAAGGACAACCCTACCTTCCTATCAGTATTCAAGGACAATCCTACCTCCCTATCAGTATTCAAGGACAACCCTACCTCCCTATCAGTAGTCAAGGACAACCCTACCTTCCTATCAGCATTCAAGGACAACCCTACCTTACTATCAGTATTCAAGGACAATCCTACCTCCCTATCAGTATTCAAGGACAACCCTACCTCCCTATCAGTAGTCAAGGACAACCCTACCTTCCTATCAGCATTCAAGGACAACCCTACCTTACTATCAGCATTCAAGGACAACCCTACCTCCCTATCAGTAGTCAATGACAACCCTACCTTCCTATCAATATTCAAGGACAACCCTACCTTCCTATCAGTATTCAAGGACAATCCTACCTCCCTATCAGTATTCAAGGACAACCCTACCTCCCTATCAGTAGTCAAGGACAACCCTACCCTTCCTATCAGCATTCAAGGACAACCCTACCTTACTATCAGTATTCAAGGACAACCCTACCTACCTATCAGTATTCAAGGACAATCCTACCTTACTATCAGTATTCAAGGACAACCCTACCTTCCTATCAGTATTCAAGGACAACCCTACCTTCCTATCAGCATTCAAGGACAACCCTACCTTACTATCAGTATTCAAGGACAACCCTACCTTCCTATCAGTATTCAAGGACAACCCTACCTTACTATCAGTATTCAAGGACAACCCTACCTTACTATCAGTATTCAAGGACAACCCTACCCTTCCTATCAGTATTCAAGGACAACCCTACCTTCCTATCAGTATTCAAGGACAACCCTACCTTCCTATCAGTATTCAAGGACAACCCTACCTTCCTATCAGTATTCAAGGACAACCCTACCTTCCTATCAGTATTCAAGGACAATCCTACCTCCCTATCAGTAGTCAAGGACAACCCTACCTTCCTATCAGTATTCAAGGACAATCCTACCTCCCTATCAGTAGTCAAGGACAACCCTACCTTACTATCAGTATTCAAGGACAACCTTACTCTCCTATCAGTATTCAAGGACAACCCTACCTTCCTATCAGTATTCAAGGACAACCCTACCTTACTATCAGTATTCAAGGACAACCCTACCCTCCTATCAGCATTACTTTGGGTGCCTAACACGCAACAAAGTCACATATATAGCCATCTATGGTTTAGGTTCAAAGTGGTTCAAAGGTTAAACATGTTTTTTTTGTTGGTATCTGCTAGATTGGCAGCCATTTTATGTGACATGCCTTTACACGATTTTGAGGAATAAATGATGAGTTCATGGCCTGTAATTTGGGACTATACCAATGATTACGGCATCATTATAGATGACTGATTGCATGGTTACGGATAAAACCATGATTACAGCATACAAATTCATTGAACATTGATAACGGTGTTGTGGTGATATTGAAATTTGTCCATTTGGTTTAGGGGCTAGATATCAATATTGGATTGGCCATGATCAGTCTCCTTCAAATAACAGTGGTAATATTTAGGAGAGGCAAATATTTTATCCAAGGAGACTGGGTGGTCGCAGGACATGTTCAGTGGACATGCCTGAACAGGAAGCTCAGTGGACACACCTGAACAGGAAGCTCAGTGGACATGCCAGAACAGGAAGCTCAGTGGACATGCCTGCATAGGAAGCTCAGTGGACACACCTGAACAGGAAGCTCAGTGGACACACCTGAACAGGAAGCTCAGTGGACAGGCCTGAACAGGAAGCTCAGTGGACATGCCTGAACAGGAAGCTCAGGGGACACACCTGAACAGGAAGCTCAGTGGACAGGCCTGAACAGGAAGCTCAGTGGACATGGCTGAACAGGAAGCTCAGTGGACACGCCTGAACAGGAAGCTCAGTGGACAGGCCTGAACAGGAAGCTCAGTGGACATGCCTGAACAGGAAGCTCAGTGGACACACCTGAACAGGAAGCTCAGTGGACAGGCCTGAACAGGAAGCTCAGTGGACATGGCTGAACAGGAAGCTCAGTGGACAGGCCTGAACAGGAAGCTCAGTGGACAGGCCTGAACAGGAAGCTCAGTGGACATTCCTGAACAGAAAGCTCAGTGGACACACCTGAACAGGAAGCTCAGTGGACAGGCCTGAACAGGAAGCTCAGTGGACATGCCTGAACAGGAAGCTCAGTGGACAGGCCTGAACAGGAAGCTCAGTGGACAGGCCTGAACAGGAAGCTCAGTGGACAGGCCTGAACAGGAAGATCAGTGGACAGGCCTGAACAGGAAGCTCAGTGGACATGCCTGAACAGGAAGCTCAGTGGACAGGCCTGAACAGGAAGCTCAGTGGACAGGCCTGAACAGGAAGCTCAGTGGACAGTCCTGGACAGTAAGCTCAGTGGACAGTCCTGAACAGGAAGCTCAGTGGACAGTCCTGAACAGGAAGATCAGTGGACAGGCCTGAACAGGAAGCTCAGTGGACAGGCCTGAACCGGAAGATCAGTGGACAGGCCTGAACAGGAAGATCAGTGGACAGGCCTGAACAGGAAGCTCAGTGGACAGGCCTGAACAGGAAGCTCAGTGGACAGTCCTGAACAGGAAGCTCAGTGGACAGGCCTGAACAGGAAGCTCAGTGGACAGGCCTGAACAGGAAGATCAGTGGACAGGCCTGAACAGGAAGCTCAGTGGACAGGCCTGAACAGGAAGCTCAGTGGACAGGCCTGAACAGGAAGCTGTGGAAGGCCTGAACAGGAAGATCAGTGGACAGGCCTGAAGGAAGATCAGTGGAAGCTCAGTGGACAGGCCTGAACAGGAAGCTCAGTGGACAGGCCTGAACAGGAAGATCAGTGGACAGGCCTGAACAGGAAGCTCAGTGGACAGGCCTGAACAGGAAGCTCAGTGGACAGGCCTGAACAGGAAGATCAGTGGACAGGCCTGGACAGGAAGCTCAGTGGACAGGCCTGAACAGGAAGATCAGTGGACAGGCCTGAACAGGAAGATCAGTGGACAGGCCTGAACAGGAAGCTCAGTGGACAGGAACAGGAAGCTCAGTGGACAGGCCTGAACAGGAAGATCAGTGGACAGGCCTGAACAGGAAGCTCAGTGGACAGGCCTGAACAGGAAGATCAGTGGACATGCCTGATGTTCAGGTCACTGTTCTCATCACTTATATACCCATATGGTCCTCGCATTGTTTAATGGCCTATGAATTACGATCGCCATGACGGTCGATAACAACTGGGAGATTCCCTTGTTCCCCAAAGTCCCTCGTAGAGAACCAGACAACAGCCCTTTCTCTGTAATCCCCATTCATCATGTGACCAGGGATGTAGTGGTAAAAAACAGATGGTTGAATCCTGAGCATCATGGGTAAATAAGAGGGTAATTCAAAGAACAAGTGGGTTGACACGATTCCCAAAATGAAATAGATTTGTAAACTGAATGGAGTTATACCTCATACCCACTACTTCCACACAAATACAACATGGGTCTAGACTGCACCTCTACTGCACTCTATACATGTCTTCTCCTTTTATTGTCTATAGCTAGCTACTGCTGTCATGTTTGACCCTTCCATTGACTTCTGTCCCAACAGCAGTTTTCCATCACTTAGCTACAGTATCTCTGTCCCAACAGCAGTTTCCCATCACGTAGCTACAGTATCTCTGTCCCAACAGCAGTTTACCATCACGTAGCTACAGTATCTCTGTCCCAACAGCAGTTTCCCATCACGTAGCTACAGTATCTCTGTCCCAACAGCAGTTTACCATCACGTAGCTACAGTATCTCTGTCCCAACAGCAGTTTACCATCACGTAGCTACAGTATCTCTGTCCCAACAGCAGTTTCCCATCACGTAGCTACAGTATCTCTGTCCCAACAGCACTTTACCATCACTTAGCTATAATATCTCTGTCCCAACAGCAGTTTACCATCACGTAGCTACAGTATCTCTGTCCCAACAGCAGTTTACCATCACGTAGCTACAGTTTCTCTGTCCCAACAGCAGTTTACCATCACGTAGCTACAGTATCTCTGTCCCAACAGCAGTTTACCATCACGTAGCTACAGTTTCTCTGTCCCAACAGCAGTTTCCCATCACTTAGCTACAGTTTCTCTGTCCCAACAGCAGTTTCCCATGACTTCGCTACAGTATCTCTGTCCTAACAGCAGTTTCCCATCACGTAGCTACAGTATCTCTGTCCCAACAGCAGTTTCCCATCACGTAGCTACAGTTTCTCTGTCCCAACAGCAGTTTACCATCACGTAGCTACAGTTTCTCTGTCCCAACAGCAGTTTACCATCACGTAGCTACAGTTTCTCTGTCCCAACAGCAGTTTCCCATCACGTAGCTACAGTTTCTCTGTCCCAACAGCAGTTTACCATCACGTAGCTACAGTTTCTCTGTCCCAACAGCAGTTTCCCATGACTTCGCTACAGTATCTCTGTCCTAACAGCAGTTTCCCATCACGTAGCTACAGTATCTCTGTCCCAACAGCAGTTTCCCATCACGTAGCTACAGTTTCTCTGTCCCAACAGCAGTTTACCATCACGTAGCTACAGTTTCTCTGTCCCAACAGCAGTTTACCATCACGTAGCTACAGTTTCTCTGTCCCAACAGCAGTTTCCCATCACGTAGCTACAGTTTCTCTGTCCCAACAGCAGTTTACCATCACGTAGCTACAGTTTCTCTGTCCCAACAGCAGTTTACCATCACGTAGCTACAGTTTCTCTGTCCCAACAGCAGTTTCCCATCACGTAGCTACAGTTTCTCTGTCCCAACAGCAGTTTACCATCACGTAGCTACAGTTTCTCTGTCCCAACAGCAGTTTACCATCACGTAGCTACAGTATCTCTGTCCCAACAGCAGTTTCCCATCACGTAGCTACAGTTTCTCTGTCCCAACAGCAGTTTACCATCACTTAGCTACAGTATCTCTGTCCTAACAGCAGTTTCCCATCACTTAGCTACAGTATCTCTGTCCCAACAGCAGTTTTCCATCACTTAGCTACAGTTTCTCTGTCCCAACAGCAGTTTTCCATCACTTAGCTACAGTTTCGCTGTCCCAACAGCAGTTTTCCATCACTTAGCTATAGTATCTCTGTCCTAACAGCAGTTTCCCGTCACTTAGCTACAGTTTCTCTGTCTCAACAGCAGTTTCCCGTCACTTAGCTACAGTAGCTCTGAACTCCGTTCCCCGACTGGGACGTACGGTTTAGTCCAGTCTGTTTTTAATTTCATTTACGCTGTGATTCTGTTGGCCAGAAGCTTTAAGGTAGGAGGACCACTTGTTCATGCTGTCCGCCCCCATCCCTTTCCATTCAGTCCTGCCTACCCTGCAGAATAGAATGGATGTGGATGAGAGAGAGAAGGTTGGAGCCAGATAGCAGAGAGACAGACGTTACCATCAGTGACACTCATCTTGATACACAAGTCACACCTGTGTGTGTGTGTGGGGGGGTCAAGATGGCTGGTAGTGGGTATCAAGATGTCTAATGACAGATAATGAGTATCAAGATGGCTGATCACAGGTAATGAGTATCAAGATGGCTGATCACAGGTAGTGAGTATCAAGATGGCTGATGACAGATAATGAGTATCAAGATGGCTGATCACAGGTAATGAGTATCAAGATGGCTGATCACAGGTAATGAGTATCAAGATGGCTGATCACAGGTAGTGAGTATCAAGATGGCTGATGACAGATAATGAGTATCAAGATGGCTGATCACAGGTAGTGAGTATCAAGATGGCTGATGACAGATAATGAGTATCAAGATGGCTGATCACAGGTAATGAGTATCAAGATGGCTGATCACAGGTAATGAGTATCAAGATGGCTGATCACAGGTAATGAGTATCAAGATGGCTGATGACAGGTAACGAGTATCAAGATGGCTGATCACAGGTAGTGAGTATCAAGATGGCTGATCACAGGTAATGAGTATCAAGATGGCTGATCACAGGTAATGAGTAACAAGATGGCTGATCACAGATAATGAGTAACAAGATGGCTGATCACAGGTAGTGAGTATCAAGATGGCTGATCACAGGTAATGAGTATCAAGATGGCTGATCACAGGTAATGAGTATCAAGATGGCTGATCACAGGTAATGAGTATCAAGATGGCTGATCACAGGTAATGAGTATCAAGATGGCTGATCACATGTAATGAGTATCAAGATGTCTGATCACATGTAATGAGTATCTGGGACAAAATGAGTCCAGGCGTCTAGAACCGTTGTCATGGTTTTATGACTGTGATCCACTGACTGCAACCAGGACTAGGTATTAACACTAAGCCTGTGATCTCCTGAGCCCCAGAGAGACCTCCCCTCTATGTGAGAGACATTTCATTTGCAGGTCCACCTTCAACAGTGTGTGTGTGCGGACGTGTTCCATGTGTAATTTTACTGGGAGGCAGTCAAAGCCTGGCCTCTTAGCCGATGAGGCGGATGACGGATGTGTCTAACCTTGCATGAAATGAGCCTTTACCCAGAGGAGGGCCTTATAAGCAGCTTCCGTCAGGGGCTGCTCCTCCCTTTGTTCCTCTCCTCCGATCCTCTGTTCCTCTATTCCCTTCTCTTGCCCCAGCTCTGCCCCTGCTGGACTGACTGTCTCTCCTCCTCTTCCCACTCCTCCATTCTCCTCTCCTTTTACCTCCTCTCCTCCGATCCTCTGTTCCTCTATTCCCTTCTCTTGCTCCAGCTCTGCCCCTGCTGGACTGACTGTCTGGACTCCTCCATGCTCCTCTCCTCCTCTTCCTCCGATCCTCTGTTCCTCTATTCCCTTCTCTTGCTCCAGCTCTCTGGACTGACTTTCTCCCTCCTCTCCATTCTCCTCTCCTTTTACCTCTCTCCGATCCTCTGTTCCCTATTCCCTTCTCTTTGCTCCAGCTCTGCCCCTGCTGGACTGACTGTCTCTCCTCCATTCTCCTCTCCTCCTCCTCTCCTCCGATCCTCTCCATTCCCTTCTCCTCCAGCTCTGCCCCTGCTGGACTGACCTCCTCTCCTCTTCCCATCCTCTTCTCCTCTCCTTTCCCTTCCGATCCTCTGTTCCTCCATTCCCTCTCTTGCCCAGCTCTGCCCCTGCTGGACTGACTCTCCTCCTCTTCCTCTCCATTCTCCTCTCTTCCTCCTCTCCTCCTCTATTCCCTTCTCTTGCCCCAGCTCTGCCCCTGCTGGACTGACTGTCTCTCCTCCTCTTCCCACTCCTCCATTCTCCTCTCCTTTTACCTCCTCTCTTCTCTTCTCTTCTCTTCTCCTCCATTCCCTTCCCTAACCCAGCTCCATCCCCATGACTGTCTGGTTAACTCCTCTCCTCTCCTCTCTTCTCATCTCTCCTCTCCTCCTCCTCCTCCTCAGCTCCCCTTCTATCCTCCTCTCCTCTCTTCTCCTCCATTCCCTTCCCTGACCCAGCTCCATCCCCATGACTGTCTGGCTGACTCCTCTCCTCACTTCTCCTCTCCTCTCTACTCTCCTTCCCCTCCTCAGCTCCCCTTGTATCCTCATCTCCTCTCGTCTCTTCTCTTCTCCTCCATTCCCTTCCCTGACCCAGCTCCATCCTCATTCCTGGCTGGCTGACTCCTCCCCTCTCCTCCCCCTTCCTCAGCTACCCTTATATCCTCCTTTCCTCTCTCCTCTCCTCCCCCTCCTCAGCTCCCCTTGTATCCTCCTCTCTTCTCCTCCATCCCCATGCCTGGCTGGCTGACTGACTGTCTGTAAGGCTGTCACAATTTCAGGTCTTAATGAGAACTATTAATTACTGCTGCAGTTTGAAGAGTAGGAGCACCCGGAATAGAGGATGGAGGATAGACGGAGGAATAAGCTCCAGGGCTCCAAACGAAAAGGGAGTGATAGTCAGTCAGTCAGTCAGTCTGTCTGTCTGTCTGTCTGTCAGTCTTAGCAGCGGAAGCACCCGTTCTCAGCAGACATAACTACTGAGGGAGAGAGTCCACTGAAATGTGGGTGATCAAGTCAAGTTTATATGAGCTTGTTTATTTACAACTGGTTTCACAGACCCTTACAGACACCTCCAGGACTATTTCAAACCATGTCTATGAAAACAAGACTGAACCTCCTGATTACACTAAATTAAATTCCATCTCAGAACAGGCATGTTGGTTGTTTCTAGTTGTATTTCTGGTAAAGAGTGAGGATTCGATACCTTGTGGAGAACTGAGTGGCGATGGTCTTCCGTGTACCTGCACAGTAAGAAATAACCTGTTTTATGGTTCAGCAACTTATACATATTGTAAAATTTGATTCCCCGATCTTGGCTACGACCAGATGACTTCAGAATAGGTTTTCATATCACACAGCTGCACACACACACCCATAGAGTCACCCTGTCTCCTATGCGTCTGTAACCGATAACATCCCCACCCAGTAGGCCTGCTGTAGCTAGAGATTCAACACCAACATGTATAAAGCTGTGGTCCAACTCCACTAATCTGCATAGCCATTACAGGAACCGTCTTCCATGGACAGTACCATATGTTTGGGCTTATCTAAAAAAAAAAAGCAACATTTGTCCATCGTTAACAAAATGAGGGGGTTGCACGGAATCAGACACAATTGACCAGTGATCCCCTGAGATGCATAATTATCCATCATATTCCTCATGACCATCTGTTAATTTCCTGTCAGCTGACTCCCCTAATGTAATGACTCAAAGGATGCTTCCCACATGGCACCCTATTCCCTATTAAGTGCACTTCTTATTTCAAAAGTAGCACTTATTTACTTCAAGGGAATAGGGTGCCATTTGGGATACAAACAAATCCAAGGCCAATCAGAAAGGTGGTGCAACAACTGCATCTTGGGAAAAGAACAGTACTGTGTAAATACGGGGAACCTAGTATAATACGAGTGTTAAGATAAACAAATAAAGAAATATAATTATTGTTACAATGGATGGGAACTACTGGACTAAGTACTTATGTACATGTCTGTGTCTGTAATCACCATTATAGTTAACAAATTATCACCAAAAACCTCTAATAAAAATAATGGTCCATTTCTGAGGAGCTAAAATCCATTGCAGACTGAAGCTATTACTGTATCTACAGTATGTAATGGAAGCTGAGAGAGGCTCTAACCTGTAATGGAAGCTGATAGAGGCTCTAACCTGTAATGGAAGCTGATAGAGGCTCTAACCTGTAATGGAAGCTGAGAGAGGCTCTAAACTGTAATGGAAGCTGAGAGAGGCTCTAAACTGTAATGGAAGCTGAGAGAGGCTCTAAACTGTAGTGGAAGCTGAGAGAGGCTCTAAACTATAATGGAAGCTGAGAGAGGCTCTAAACTGTAATGGAAGCTGAGAGAGGCTCTAAACTGTAATGGAAGCTGAGAGAGGCTCTAAACAGTAATGGAAGCTGAGAGAGGCTCTAAACTGTAATGGAAGCTGAGAGAGGCTCTAAACAGTAATGGAAAATGAGAGAGGCTCTAAACAGTAATTGAAGCTGAGAGAGGCTCTAAACAGTAATTGAAGCTGAGAGAGGCTCTAATCTGTAGTTGAAGCTGAGAGAGGCTCTAAACAGTAATTGAAGCTGAGAGAGGCTCTAAACTGTAGTTGAAGCTGAGAGAGGCTCTAAACAGTAATTGAAGCTGAGAGAGGCTCTAATCTGTAGTTGAAGCTGAGAGAGGCTCTAAACAGTAATTGAAGCTGAGAGAGGCTCTAAACAGTAGTTGAAGCTGAGAGAGGCTCTAAACAGTAATGGAAGCTGAGAGAGGCTCTAAACAGTAGTTGAAGCTGAGAGAGGCTCTAAACAGTAATGGAAGCTGAGAGAGGCTCTAACCAGTAGTTGAAGCTGAGAGCGTCTCTAAACAGTAGTTGAAGCTGAGAGAGGCTCTAAACAGTAATGGAAGCTGAGAGAGGCTCTAAACTGTAATGGAAGCTGAGAGAGTCTCTAGACAGTAGTTGAAGCTGAGAGAGGCTCTAAACTGTAATGGAAGCTGAGAGAGGCTCTAAACTGTAGTTGAAGCTGAGAGAGTCTCTAAACGGTAGTTGAAGCTGAGAGAGGC
>NW_026280246.1:0-4726 GCF_023373465.1 Oncorhynchus keta | reverse complement strand
CCTTCCTATAACCACTTCACCTCTCTAACCCAGAGCTCAGTCACTAATGTTAACCCCCTATAACCACTTCACCTCTCTAACCCTCTAACCCAGAGCTCAGTCACTAATGTTAACCTTCCTATAACCACTTCTCTCTAACCCAGAGCTCAGTCACTAATGTTAACCCCCCCTATAACCACTTCACCTCTCTAACCCTCTAACCCAGAGCTCAGTCACTAATGTTAACCTTCCTATAACCACTTCTCTCTAACCCAGAGCTCAGTCACTAATATTAACCTTCCTATAACCACTTCTCTCTAACCCTCTAACCCAGAGCTCAGTCACTAATGTTAACCCCCCCTATAACCACTTCACCTCTCTAACCCTCTAACCCAGAGCTCAGTCACTAATGTTAACCTTCCTATAACCACTTCACCTCTCTAACCCTCTAACCCAGAGCTCAGTCACTAATGTTAACCTTCCTATAACCACTTCTCTCTAACCCAGAGCTCAGTCACTAATGTTAACCTTCCTATAACCACTTCTCTCTAACCCAGAGCTCAGTCACTAATGTTAACCTTCCTATAACCACTTCTCTCTAACCCTCTAACCCAGAGCTCAGTCACTAATGTTAACCTTCCTATAACCACTTCACCCCTCTAACCCAGAGCTCAGTCCCTAATATTAACCTTCCTATAACCACTTCACCTCTCTAACCCTCTAACCCAGAGCTCAGTCACTAATGTTAACCTTCCTATAACCACTTCTCTCTAACCCTCTAACCCAGAGCTCAGTCCCTAATGTTAACCTTCCTATAACCACTTCACCTCTCTAACCCAGAGCTCAGTCACTAATATTAACCTTCCTATAACCACTTCACCTCTCTAACCCTCTAACCCCAGAGCTCAGTCCCTAATGTTAACCTTCCTATAACCACTTCACCTCTCTCTAACCCAGGCTCAGTCACTAATATTAACCTTCCTATAACCACTTCACCTCTCTAACCCTCTAACCCCAGAGCTCAGTCCCTAATGTTAACCTTCCTATAACCACTTCACCTGCCCCTGGCAGAGCTCAGTCCTAATGTTAACCTTCCTATAACCACTTCACCTCTCTAACCCAGAGCTCAGTCCCTAATGTTAACCTTCCTATAACCACTTCACCTCTCTAACCCTCTAACGGAAGCAAGTCACTAATGTTAACCTTCCTATAACCACTTCACCTCTCTAACCCTCTAGCAGAGCTCAGTCACTAATGTTAACCTTCTATAACCACTTCTCCTCTCTAACCCTCTAACCCAGAGCTCAGTCACTAATGTTAACCTTCCTATAACCACTTCACCTCTCTAACCCTCTAACCCCAGAGCTCAGTCACTAATGTTAACCTTCCTATAACCACTTCACCTCTCTAACCCTCTAACCCAGAGCTCAGTCACTAATATTAACCTTCCTATAACCACTTCACCTCTCTAACCCTCTAACCCAGAGCTCAGTCCTAATATTAACCTTCCTATAACCACTTTACTCTCTAACCCTCTAACCCAGAGCTCAGTCACTAATGTTAACCTTCCTATAACCACTTCACTCTCTAACCCAGAGCTCAGTCCCTAATATTAACCTTCCTATAACCACTTCACCTCTCTAACCCTCTAACCCAGAGCTCAGTCCTAATGTTAACCTTCCTATAACCACTTCACCTCTCTAACCCCAGAGCTCAGTCCCTAATATTAACCTTCCTATAACCACTTCCCTCTCTAACCCTCTAACCCAGAGCTCAGTCACTAATGTTAACCTTCTATAACCACTTCACCTCTCTAACCTAGAGCTCAGTCACTAATGTTAACCTTTCCTATAACCACTTCCCTCTCTAACCCAGAGCTCAGTCACTAATATTAACCTTCCTATAACCACTTCCTCTCTAACCCTCTAACCCAGAGCTCAGTCCCTAATATTAACCTTTCTATAACCACTTCACCTCTCTAACCCAGGCTCAGTCACTAATGTTAACCTTCCTACAACCACTTCACCTCTCTAACCCAGAGCTCAGTCACTAATGTTAACCTTCCTATAACCACTTCCTCTCTAACCTCAGAGCTCAGTCCCTAATGTTAACCTTCCTATAACCACTTCACCTCTCTAACCCAGAGCTCAGTCCCTAATATTAACCTTCCTATAACCACTTCACCTCTCTAACCCAGAGCTCAGTCCCTAATATTAACCTTCCTATAACCACTTCACCTCTCTAACCCTCTAACCTAGAGCTCAGTCCCTAATGTTAACCTTCCTATAACCACTTCACCTCTCTAACCCTCTAACCTAGAGCTCTGTCCCTACGTTAACCTTCCTATAACCACTTCACCTCTCTAACCCTCTAACCCAGAGCTCAGTCCTAATGTTAACCTTCTATAACCATTTTCTACTTCTCTAACCTAGAGTTCAGTCCTAATTATTAATCCTTCCTATAACCACTTCACCTCTCTAACCTAGAGCTCAGTCCTAATATTAATTTTCCTATAAATTCATTTTCACTTTCTAACCTAGAGTTTGTTCCACATATATCCTTCTTTATAATTCATTTCACTCTTCTAACCTAGAGTTTCAGTCTCTAATGTAACTCTTCCTATAAACTACTTTCACTTTCTTTAACTTTCTAACCTAGAGTTTGTCTCACAGCACTCTTCCATAACTATTACTTTCTTTCTAACCTAGAGCTAGTCTCCTTTACACCTCTTCTATAACTATTTCACTTCTAACCCTCTAACCCAGAGCTCTGTCCTAATGTTAACCTTCCTATAACCACTTCACCTCTCTAACCTCTCTAACCAGAGCTCAGTCCCTAATGTTAACCTTCCTATAACCACTTCACCTCTAACCCAGAGCTCAGTCCCTAATATTAACCTTCCTATAACTCACTTCACCTCTCTAACCCAGAGTTTCCAGTCTCCTAATATTAACTTTCCTATAACTACTTACCTTAACCTAGAGTTTCATCCCTAATATTAACCTTCCTATAACCACTTACCTCTCTAACCTAGAGCTCAGTCCTTGGCTAACCTTCCTATAACCACTTCACCTCTCTAACCTAGAGCTCAGTCTCCTAATATTAACCTTCCTATAACCATTTACCTCTCTAACCCCAGAGCTCAGTCCTAATATTAACCTTCCTATAACCACTTCACCTCTCTAACCCAGAGCTCAGTCCTATTATTAATCCTTCTATAACTACTTTGGTCTTTTAACCTAGAGTTCTCTCAATATTAATCCTTATAACCACTTCACCTTCTAACCGAGTCCCCTAATGTTAACCTTCCTATAACCACTTCACCTCTCTAACCCTCTAACCAGAGCTCAGTCCCTAATGTTAACCTTCCTATAACCACTTCACCTCTCTAACCCTCTAACCCAGAGCTCTGTCCTTAGTAACCTTCCTATAACCACTTCACCTCTCTAACCCTCTAACCCAGAGCTCTGTCCTAATATTAACCTTCCTATAACCCATTTACATCTCTAACCCTCTAGCTTAGGCTCAGTCCTAAATGTTAACTCTTTCCTATAACCACTTCACCTCTCTAACCTAGAGTTTCAGTCACTAATGTTAACCTTCCTATAACTACTTCACCACTCTAACCTCTAACCCAGAGCTCAGTCACTAATATTAACCTTCCTATAATCAGTTTACCTCTAACCCTCTAACCCAGAGTTTCAGTCCCATTATTAACCTTCCTATAACCACTTTCTACTTTCTAACCCTCTAACCTAGAGTTTGTCACTAATGTTACCTTCTATAACTACTTCACCTTCTAACCTAGAGTTTGTCACTAATATTAATCTCTTCTTTATAACCACTTACCTTCTAACCTCTAACCTAGAGTCTCGTCCTTAATATTAATCCTTTCTATAACCACTTTACCTTCTAACCCAGAGCTCAGTCACTAATGTTAACCTTCCTACAACCACTTCACCTCTCTAACCCAGAGCTCAGTCACTAATGTTAACCTTCCTATAACTATTTCACTTTCTAACCTAGAGCTTGGGTTCCTAATGTTAACCTTCCTATAACCACTTACCTCTCTAACCTAGAGTTTGTCTCATTATTAACCTTCCTATAATTCATTTACCTCTTCTAACTCCTCTAAATCCCAGAGTTCAGTCCTAATGTTAACTTCCCTATAACTACTTTCACCTTCTAACCTCTAACCCAGAGCTCAGTCCTCATTATTAACCTTCCTATAACTACTTTCACCTTCTCTAACTCAGAGCTCAGTCCCTAATATTAACCTTCCTATAACTACTACCTTCTCTAACCTTTCTAACCCAGAGCTCTGTCCCTAATATTAACCTTCCTATAACCACTTCACCTTCTCTAACCCAGAGCTCTGTCCCTAATGTTAACCTTCCCATAACCACTTCACCTCTCTAACCCTCTAACCCAGAGCTCTGTCCCTAATGTTAACCTTCCTATAACCACTTCACCTCTCTAACCCTCTAACCCAGAGCTCAGTCCCTAATGTTAACCTTCCTATAACCACTTCACCTCTCTAACCATCTAACCCAGAGCTCTGTCCCTAATGTTAACCTTCCTATAACCACTTCACCTCTCTAACCCTCTAACCCAGAGCTCAGTCCCTAATGTTAACCTTCCTATAACCACTTCACCTCTCTAACCCTCTAACCCAGAGCTCTGTCCTAATGTTAACCTTCCTATAACCACTTCACCTCTCTAACCCTCTAACCCAGAGCTCAGTCCT
>NW_026280245.1:0-22812 GCF_023373465.1 Oncorhynchus keta | reverse complement strand
TCTGTCATAATATAATAGAGACACTAGATCTAGCTGGTCTGTCATAATATAATAGAGACAGTATATCTACCTGGTCTGTCATAATATAATAGAGACAGTATATCGACCTGGTCTGTCATAATATAATAGAGACAGTATATCGACCTGGTCTGTCATAATACAGAAGAGACAGTAGATCTAGCTGGTCTGTCATAATATAATAGACACAGTAGATCTAGCTGGTCTGTTATAATATGATAGAGACAGTAGATCTAGCTGGTCTGTCATAATACAATAGAGACAGTAGATCTAGCTGGTCTGTCATAATACAATAGAGACAGTAGATTTAGCTGCTCTGTCATACCATAATAGAGACATAGAGACAGTAGATTTAGCTGCTCTGTCATACCATAATAGAGACATAGAGACAGTAGATTTAGCTGGTCTGTCATAATATAATAGAGACAGTATATCTACCTGGTCTGTCATTTTATAATAGAGACAGTATATCCAGCTGGTCACTGTCATAATATAATAGAGACAGTAGATCTAGCTGGTCTGTCATAATATAATAGAGACAGTAGATCTAGCTGGTCTGTCATAGTATAATAGGGACAGTAGATCTACCTGGTCTGTCAAAATATAATAGAGACAGTAGATCTAGCTGGTCTGTCATAATATAATAGAGACAGTAGATCTACCTGGTCTGTCAAAATATAATAGAGACAGTAGATCTAGCTGGTCTGTGATAATACAATAGAGACAGTAGATCTAGCTGGTCTGTCATAATACAATAGAGACAGTAGATTTAGCTGCTCTGTCATACCATAATAGAGACATAGAGACAGTAGATTTAGCTGGTCTGTCATAATATAATAGAGACAGTAGATCTAGCTGGTCTGTCATAATATAATAGAGACAGTAGATCTAGCTGTTCTGTCATAGTATAATAGGGACAGTAGATCTACCTGGTCTGTCAAAATATAATAGAGACAGTAGATCTAGCTGGTCTGTCATAATATAATAGAGACAGTAGATCTACCTGGTCTGTCAAAATATAATAGAGGCAGTAGATTTAGTTGGTCTGTCATAATATAATAGAGACACTAGATCTAGCTGGTCTGTCATAATATAATAGAGACAGTATATCTACCTGGTCTGTCATAATATAATAGAGACAGTATATCGACCTGGTCTGTCATAATATAATAGAGACAGTATATCGACCTGGTCTGTCATAATACAGAAGAGACAGTAGATCTAGCTGGTCTGTCATAATATAATAGAGACAGTATATCGACCTGGTCTGTCATAATATAATAGAGACAGTATATCGACCTGGTCTGTCATAATACAGAAGAGACAGTAGATCTAGCTGGTCTGTCAAAATATAATAGAGACAGTAGATCTACCTGGTCTGTCAAAATATAATAGAGACAGTAGATTTAGTTGGTCTGTCATAATATAATAGAGCCACTAGATCTAGCTGGTCTGTCATAATATAATAGAGACAGTATATCGACCTGGTCTGTCATAATATAATAGAGACAGTATATCGACCTGGTCTGTCATAATATAATAGAGACAGTATATCGACCTGGTCTGTCATAATATAATAGAGACAGTATATCGACCTGGTCTGTCATAATACAGAAGAGACAGTAGATCTAGCTGGTCTGTCATAATATAATAGAGACAGTAGATCTACCTGGTCTGTCAAAATATAATAGAGACAGTAGATTTAGTTGGTCTGTCATAATATAATAGAGACACTAGATCTAGCTGGTCTGTCATAATATAATAGAGACAGTATATCGACCTGGTCTGTCATAATATAATAGAGACAGTATATCGACCTGGTCTGTCATAATATAATAGAGACAGTATATCGACCTGGTCTGTCATAATACAGAAGAGACAGTAGATCTAGCTGGTCTGTCATAATATAATAGAGACAGTAGATCTACCTGGTCTGTCAAAATATAATAGAGACAGTAGATTTAGTTGGTCTGTCATAATATAATAGAGAAACTAGATCTAGCTGGTCTGTCATAATATAATAGAGACAGTATATCGACCTGGTCTGTCATAATATAATAGAGACAGTATATCGACCTGGTCTGTCATAATACAGAAGAGACAGTAGATCTAGCTTGTCTGTCATAATATAATAGAGACAGTATATCTACCTGGTCTGTCATAATATAATAGAGACAGTATATCGACCTGGTCTGTCATAATATAATAGAGACAGTATATCGACCTGGTCTGTCATAATACAGAAGAGACAGTAGATCTAGCTGGTCTGTCATAATACAATAGAGACAGTATATCTAGCTGGTCTGTCATAATACAGAAGAGACAGTAGATTTAGCTGGTCTGTCATAATATAATAGAGACAGTATATCGACCTGGTCTGTCATAATACAGAAGAGACAGTAGATCTAGCTGGTCTGTCATAATATAATAGAGACAGTATATCTACCTGGTCTGTCATAATATAATAGAGACAGTATATCGACCTGGTCTGTCATAATATAATAGAGACAGTATATCGACCTGGTCTGTCATAATACAGAAGAGACAGTAGATCTAGCTGGTCTGTCATAATACAATAGAGACAGTATATCTAGCTGGTCTGTCATAATACAATAGAGACAGTAGATTTAGCTGGTCTGTCATAATATAATAGAGACAGTATATCTACCTGGTCTGTCATTTTATAGTAGAGACAGTAGATCTAGCTGGTCTGTCATAATATAATAGAGACAGTATATCTACCTGGTCTGTCATAATATAATAGAGACAGTATATCGACCTGGTCTGTCATAATATAATAGAGACAGTATATCGACCTGGTCTGTCATAATACAGAAGAGACAGTAGATCTAGCTGGTCTGTCATAATATAATAGACACAGTAGATCTAGCTGGTCTGTTATAATATGATAGAGACAGTAGATCTAGCTGGTCTGTCATAATACAATAGAGACAGTAGATCTAGCTGGTCTGTCATAATACAATAGAGACAGTAGATTTAGCTGCTCTGTCATACCATAATAGAGACATAGAGACAGTAGATTTAGCTGCTCTGTCATACCATAATAGAGACATAGAGACAGTAGATTTAGCTGGTCTGTCATAATATAATAGAGACAGTATATCTACCTGGTCTGTCATTTTATAATAGAGACAGTATATCCAGCTGGTCTGTCATAATATAATAGAGACAGTAGATCTAGCTGGTCTGTCATAATATAATAGAGACAGTAGATCTAGCTGGTCTGTCATAGTATAATAGGGACAGTAGATCTACCTGGTCTGTCAAAATATAATAGAGACAGTAGATCTAGCTGGTCTGTCATAATATAATAGAGACAGTAGATCTACCTGGTCTGTCAAAATATAATAGAGACAGTAGATCTAGCTGGTCTGTGATAATACAATAGAGACAGTAGATCTAGCTGGTCTGTCATAATACAATAGAGACAGTAGATTTAGCTGCTCTGTCATACCATAATAGAGACATAGAGACAGTAGATTTAGCTGGTCTGTCATAATATAATAGAGACAGTAGATCTAGCTGGTCTGTCATAATATAATAGAGACAGTAGATCTAGCTGTTCTGTCATAGTATAATAGGGACAGTAGATCTACCTGGTCTGTCAAAATATAATAGAGACAGTAGATCTAGCTGGTCTGTCATAATATAATAGAGACAGTAGATCTACCTGGTCTGTCAAAATATAATAGAGGCAGTAGATTTAGTTGGTCTGTCATAATATAATAGAGACACTAGATCTAGCTGGTCTGTCATAATATAATAGAGACAGTATATCTACCTGGTCTGTCATAATATAATAGAGACAGTATATCGACCTGGTCTGTCATAATATAATAGAGACAGTATATCGACCTGGTCTGTCATAATACAGAAGAGACAGTAGATCTAGCTGGTCTGTCATAATATAATAGACACAGTAGATCTAGCTGGTCTGTTATAATATGATAGAGACAGTAGATCTAGCTGGTCTGTCATAATACAATAGAGACAGTAGATCTAGCTGGTCTGTCATAATACAATAGAGACAGTAGATTTAGCTGCTCTGTCATACCATAATAGAGACATAGAGACAGTAGATTTAGCTGCTCTGTCATACCATAATAGAGACATAGAGACAGTAGATTTAGCTGGTCTGTCATAATATAATAGAGACAGTATATCTACCTGGTCTGTCATTTTATAATAGAGACAGTATATCCAGCTGGTCTGTCATAATATAATAGAGACAGTAGATCTAGCTGGTCTGTCATAATATAATAGAGACAGTAGATCTAGCTGGTCTGTCATAGTATAATAGGGACAGTAGATCTACCTGGTCTGTCAAAATATAATAGAGACAGTAGATCTAGCTGGTCTGTCATAATATAATAGAGACAGTAGATCTACCTGGTCTGTCAAAATATAATAGAGACAGTAGATCTAGCTGGTCTGTGATAATACAATAGAGACAGTAGATCTAGCTGGTCTGTCATAATACAATAGAGACAGTAGATTTAGCTGCTCTGTCATACCATAATAGAGACATAGAGACAGTAGATTTAGCTGGTCTGTCATAATATAATAGAGACAGTAGATCTAGCTGGTCTGTCATAGTATAATAGGGACAGTAGATCTACCTGGTCTGTCAAAATATAATAGAGACAGTAGATCTAGCTGGTCTGTCATAATATAATAGAGACAGTAGATCTACCTGGTCTGTCAAAATATAATAGAGGCAGTAGATTTAGTTGGTCTGTCATAATATAATAGAGACACTAGATCTAGCTGGTCTGTCATAATATAATAGAGACAGTATATCTACCTGGTCTGTCATAATATAATAGAGACAGTATATCGACCTGGTCTGTCATAATATAATAGAGACAGTATATCGACCTGGTCTGTCATAATACAGAAGAGACAGTAGATCTAGCTGGTCTGTCATAATATAATAGAGACAGTAGATCTACCTGGTCTGTCAAAATATAATAGAGACAGTATATCGACCTGGTCTGTCATAATATAATAGAGACAGTATATCGACCTGGTCTGTCATAATACAGAAGAGACAGTAGATCTAGCTGGTCTGTCATAATATAATAGAGACAGTATATCTACCTGGTCTGTCATAATATAATAGAGACAGTATATCGAGCCTGGTCTGTCATAATATAATAGAGACAGTATATCGACCTGGTCTGTCATAATACAGAAGAGACAGTAGATCTAGCTGGTCTGTCATAATACAATAGAGACAGTATATCTAGCTGGTCTGTCATAATACAGAAGAGACAGTAGATTTAGCTGGTCTGTCAAAATATAATAGAGACAGTATATCTACCTGGTCTGTCATTTTATAATAGAGACAGTAGATCTAGCTGGTCTGTCATAATATAATAGAGACAGTATATCTACCTGGTCTGTCATAATATAATAGAGACAGTATATTGACCTGGTCTGTCATAATATAATAGAGACAGTATATCGACCTGGTCTGTCATAATACAGAAGAGACAGTAGATCTAGCTGGTCTGTCATAATATAATAGACACAGTAGATCTAGCTGGTCTGTTATAATATAATAGAGACAGTAGATCTAGCTGGTCTGTCATAATACAATAGAGACAGTAGATCTAGCTGGTCTGTCATAATACAATAGAGACAGTAGATTTAGCTGCTCTGTCATACCATAATAGAGACATAGAGACAGTAGATTTAGCTGCTCTGTCATACCATAATAGAGACATAGAGACAGTAGATTTAGCTGGTCTGTCATAATATAATAGAGACAGTATATCTACCTGGTCTGTCATTTTATAATAGAGACAGTATATCCAGCTGGTCTGTCATAATATAATAGAGACAGTAGATCTAGCTGGTCTGTCATAATATAATAGAGACAGTAGATCTAGCTGGTCTGTCATAGTATAATAGGGACAGTAGATCTACCTGGTCTGTCAAAATATAATAGAGACAGTAGATCTAGCTGGTCTGTCATAATATAATAGAGACAGTAGATCTACCTGGTCTGTCAAAATATAATAGAGACAGTAGATCTAGCTGGTCTGTTATAATATAATAGAGACAGTAGATCTAGCTGGTCTGTCATAATACAATAGAGACAGTAGATCTAGCTGGTCTGTCATAATACAATAGAGACAGTAGATTTAGCTGCTCTGTCATACCATAATAGAGACATAGAGACAGTAGATTTAGCTGCTCTGTCATACCATAATAGAGACATAAAGACAGTAGATTTAGCTGGTCTGTCATAATATAATAGAGACAGTATATCTACCTGGTCTGTCATTTTATAATAGAGACAGTATATCCAGCTGGTCTGTCATAATATGATAGAGACAGTAGATCTAGCTGGTCTGTCATAATATAATAGAGACAGTAGATCTAGCTGGTCTGTCATAGTATAATAGGGACAGTAGATCTACCTGGTCTGTCAAAATATAATAGAGACAGTAGATCTAGCTGGTCTGTCATAATATAATAGGGACAGTAGATCTACCTGGTCTGTCATAATATAATAGAGACAGTAGATCTAGCTGGTCTGTCATAATACAATAGAGACAGTAGATTTAGCTGCTCTGTCATACCATAATAGAGACATAGAGACAATAGATTTAGCTGGTCTGTCATAATATAATAGAGACAGTAGATCTAGCTGGTCTGTCATAATATAATAGAGACAGTAGATCTAGCTGTTCTGTCATAGTATAATAGGGACAGTAGATCTACCTGGTCTGTCAAAATATAATAGAGACAGTAGATCTAGCTGGTCTGTCATAATATAATAGAGACAGTAGATCTACCTGGTCTGTCAAAATATAATAGAGGCAGTAGATTTAGTTGGTCTGTCATAATATAATAGAGACACTAGATCTAGCTGGTCTGTCATAATATAATAGAGACAGTATATCTACCTGGTCTGTCATAATATAATAGAGACAGTATATCGACCTGGTCTGTCATAATATAATAGACACAGTAGATCTAGCTGGTCTGTTATAATATAATAGAGACAGTAGATCTAGCTGGTCTGTCATAATACAATAGAGACAGTAGATCTAGCTGGTCTGTCATAATACAATAGAGACAGTAGATTTAGCTGCTCTGTCATACCATAATAGAGACATAGAGACAGTAGATTTAGCTGCTCTGTCATACCATAATAGAGACATAGAGACAGTAGATTTAGCTGGTCTGTCATAATATAATAGAGACAGTATATCTACCTGGTCTGTCATTTTATAATAGAGACAGTATATCCAGCTGGTCTGTCATAATATAATAGAGACAGTAGATCTAGCTGGTCTGTCATAATATAATAGAGACAGTAGATCTAGCTGGTCTGTCATAGTATAATAGGGACAGTAGATCTACCTGGTCTGTCAAAATATAATAGAGACAGTAGATCTAGCTGGTCTGTCATAATATAATAGAGACAGTAGATCTACCTGGTCTGTCAAAATATAATAGAGACAGTAGATCTAGCTGGTCTGTTATAATATAATAGAGACAGTAGATCTAGCTGGTCTGTCATAATACAATAGAGACAGTAGATCTAGCTGGTCTGTCATAATACAATAGAGACAGTAGATTTAGCTGCTCTGTCATACCATAATAGAGACATAGAGACAGTAGATTTAGCTGCTCTGTCATACCATAATAGAGACATAAAGACAGTAGATTTAGCTGGTCTGTCATAATATAATAGAGACAGTATATCTACCTGGTCTGTCATTTTATAATAGAGACAGTATATCCAGCTGGTCTGTCATAATATAATAGAGAGACAGTAGATCTAGCTGGTCTGTCATAATATAATAGAGACAGTAGATCTAGCTGGTCTGTCATAATATACAGAGACAGTAGATCTACCTGGTCTGTCAAAATATAATAGAGACAGTAGATCTAGCTGGTCTGTCATAATACAATAGAGACAGTAGATTTAGCTGCTCTGTCATACCATAATAGAGACATAGAGACAATAGATTTAGCTGGTCTGTCATAATATAATAGAGACAGTAGATCTAGCTGGTCTGTCATAATATAATAGAGACAGTAGATCTAGCTGTTCTGTCATAGTATAATAGGGACAGTAGATCTACCTGGTCTGTCAAAATATAATAGAGACAGTAGATCTAGCTGGTCTGTCATAATATAATAGAGACAGTAGATCTACCTGGTCTGTCAAAATATAATAGAGGCAGTAGATTTAGTTGGTCTGTCATAATATAATAGAGACACTAGATCTAGCTGGTCTGTCATAATATAATAGAGACAGTATATCTACCTGGTCTGTCATAATATAATAGATGACAGTATATCGACCTGGTCTGTCATAATATAATAGAGACAGTATATCGAGCTGGTCTGTTATATAAGAAGAGACAGTAGATCTAGCTGGTCTGTCATAATACAATAGAGACAGTATATCTAGCTGGTCTGTCATAATATAATAGAGACAGTATATTTAGCTGGTCTGTCATACCATAATAGAGACATAGAGACAGTAGATTTACAGCTGCTAGCTGGTCTGTCATAATAGAGACATAGAGACAGTAGATTTAGCTGGTCTGTCATAATATAATAGAGACAGTATATCTACCTGGTCTGTCATTTTATAATAGAGACAGTATATCCAGCTGGTCTGTCATAATATAATAGACAGTAGATCTAGCTGGTCTGTCATAATACAGAAGAGACAGTAGATCTAGCGGTCTGTCATATAGCAGGGACAGTAGATCTACCTGGTCTGTCAAAATATAATAGAGACAGTAGATCTAGCTGGTCTGTCATAATATAATAGAGACAGTAGATCTACCTGGTCTGTCAAAATATAATAGAGACAGTAGATCTAGCTGGTCTGTTATAATATAATAGAGACAGTAGATCTAGCTGGTCTGTCATAATACAATAGAGACAGTAGATCTAGCTGGTCTGTCATAATACAATAGAGACAGTAGATTTAGCTGCTCTGTCATACCATAATAGAGACATAGAGACAGTAGATTTAGCTGCTCTGTCATATACCATAATAGAGACATAAAGACAGTAGATTTAGCTGGTCTGTCATAATATAATAGAGACAGTATATCTACCTGGTCTGTCATTTTATAATAGAGACAGTATATCTGTATGGTCTGTCATAATATAATAGAGACAGTAGATCTAGCTGGTCTGTCATAATATAATAGAGACAGTAGATCTAGCTGGTCTGTCATAGTATAATAGGGACAGTAGATCTACCTGGTCTGTCAAAATATAATAGAGACAAGAGATCTAGCTGGTCTGTCATAATATAATAGAGACAGTAGATCTACCTGGTCTGTCAAAATATACAGAAGACAGTAGATCTAGCTTGGGTCATCACACGCTAGGAGCATAGTGCAGATTACGTCTGCCATAAACAGCGGTACAGGATAAGTGGTACAGCAGACTAGCTGCTCTGGGTCATACCATAATAGAGACATAAAGACAGTAGATTTAGCTGGTCTTGTCATAATATAATAGAGACAGCATATCTACCTGGTCTGTCATTTTATAATAGAGACAGTATATCCAGCTGGTCTGTCATAATATAATAGAGACAGTAGATCTAGCTGGTCTGTCGCATAATATAATAGAGACAGTAGATCTAGCTGGTCTGTCATAGTATAATAGGTTATTGATCTACCTGGTCTGTCAAATATAATAGAGACAGTAGATCTAGCTGGTCTGTCTCATAATATAATAGAGGACATTAGATCTACCTGATTACTTAATCAAAAATATAATAGAGACAGTAGATCTAGCTGGTCTGTCATAATACAATAGAGACAGTAGATTTAGCTGCTCTGTCATACCATAGTAGAGACATAGAGACAATAGATTTAGCTGGTCTGTCATAATATAATAGAGACAGTAGATCTAGCTGGTCTGTCATAATATAATAGAGACAATAGATCTAGCTGTTCTGTCATGGTATAACAGGGACAGTAGATCTACCTGGTCTGTCAAAATATAATAGAGACAGTAGATCTAGCTGGTCTGTCATAATATAATAGAGACAGTAGATCTACCTGGTCTGTCAAAAATATAATAGAGACAGTAGATTTAGTTGGTCTGTCATAATATAATAGAGACACTAGATCTAGCTGGTCTGTCATAATATAATAGAGACAGTATATCTACCTGGTCTGTCATAATATAATAGAGACAGTATATCGACCTGGTCTGTCATAATATAATAGAGACAGTATATCGACCTGGTCTGTCATAATACAGAAGAGACAGTAGATCTAGCTGGTCTGTCATAATATAATAGAAGACAGTATATCTACCTGGTCTGTCATAATATAATAGAGACAGTATATCGACCTGGTCTGTCATAATATAATAGAGACAGTATATCGACCTGGTCTGTCATAATATAATAGATACAGTATATCGACCTGGTCTGTCATAATACAGAAGAGACAGTAGATCTAGCTGGTCTGTCATAATATAATAGAGACAGTATATCTACCTGGTCTGTCATAATATAATAGAGACAGTATATCGACCTGGTCTGTCATAATATAATAGAGACAGTATATCGACCTGGTCTGTCATAATATAATAGAGACAGTATATCTACCTGGTCTGTCATTTTATAATAGAGACAGTAGATCTAGCTGGTCTGTCATAATATAATAGAGACAGTATATCTACCTGGTCTGTCATAATATAATAGAGACAGTATATTGACCTGGTCTGTCATAATATAATAGAGACAGTATATCGACCTGGTCTGTCATAATACAATAGAGACAGTAGATCTAGCTGGTCTGTCATAATATAATAGACACAGTAGATCTAGCTGGTCCTGTTATAATATAATAGAGACAGTAGATCTAGCTGGTCTGTCATAATACAATAGAGACAGTAGATCTAGCTGGTCTGTCATAATACAATAGAGACAGTAGATCTAGCTGGTCTGTCATATAATAGAGACATAGAGACAGTAGATTTACCTGGTCTGTCAAAATAATACATAGAGACAGTAGATTTAGCTGGTCTGTCATAATATAATAGAGACAGTATATCTACCTGGTCTGTCATTTATAATAGAGATAGTATATCCAGCTGGTCTGTCATAATATAATAGAGACAGTAGATCTAGCTGGTCTGTCATAATATAATGGAGACAGTAGATCTAGCTGGTCTGTCAGTAGTATAATAGGGATGGTAGATCTACCTGGTCTGTCAAAATATAATAGAGACAGTGAATAGCTGGTCTGTCATAATATAATAGAGACAGTAGATCCTGCCTGGTCTGTCATAATATAACAGACACAGTAGATCTGGCTGGTCTGTTATAATATAATAGAGACAGTAGATCTAGCTGGTCTGTCATAATACAATAGAGACAGTAGATCTAGTGGTCTGTCATAATACAATAGAGACAGTAGAATTAGCTGCTCTGTCATACCATAATAGAGACATAGAGACAGTAGATTTGGCACCTTGTCATAATAATAGAGACATAAAGACAGTAGATTTAGCTGGTCTGTCATAATATAATAGAGACAGTATATCTACCTGGTCTGTCATTTTATAATAGAGACAGTATATCCAGCTGGTCTGTCATAATATAATAGAGACAGTAGATCTAGCTGGTCTGTCATAATATAATAGAGACAGTAGATCTAGCTGGTCTGTCATAGTATAATAGGGACAGTAGATCTACCTGGTCTGTCAAAATATAATAGAGACAGTAGATCTAGCTGGTCTGTCATAATATAATAGAGACAGCAGATCTACCTGGTCTGTCAAAATATACAGAGACAGTAGATCTAGCTGGTCTGTCATAATACAATAGAGACAGTAGATTTAGCTGCGTCTGTCATACCATAAATAGAGACATAGAGACAATAGATTTAGCTGGTCTGTCATAATATAATAGAGACAGTAGATCTAGCTGGTCTGTCATAATATAATAGAGACAGTAGATCTAGCTGTTCTGTCATAGTATAATAGGGACAGTAGATCTACCTGGTCTGTCAAAAATATAATAGAGACAGTAGATCTAGCTGGTCTGTCATAATATAATAGAGACAGTAGATCTACCTGGTCTGTCAAAATATAATAGAGACAGTAGATTTAGTTGGTCTGTCATAATATAATAGAGACACTATATCTACCTGGTCTGTCATTTTATAACAGAGACAGTAGATCTACTGGTCTGTCATAATATAATAGAGACAGTAGATCTAGCTGGTCTGTCATAATATAATAGAGACAGTATATCTAGCTGGTCTGTCATAATACAGAAGAGACAGTAGATCTAGCTGGTCTGTCATAATATAATAGAGACAGTAGATTTAGCTGCTCTGGTCTGTCATAATAGAGAAGAGACAGTAGATCTAGCTGGTCTGTCATAATATAATAGAGACAGTATATCTACCTGGTCTGTCATTTTATAACATTTACATTTACATTTAGTTATTCTGTCATAATCATATCCAGAGACAGTAGATCTAGCTGGTGCATAATATAATAGTGAACAGCCAGATCTAAATCTTGTTGGGGGTGAGAAGGGGGTGAGAAGGATTACTTTACCCTGTCATATAATAGAGACAGATAGATCTAGCTGGTCTGTCATAATATAATAGACAGTATCTCTAGCTGTCTGTCATAATATAATAGAGACAGTAGATCTAGCTGGTCTGTCATAGTATATTAGGACAAGTAGATCTAGCTGGTCTTTCAAAATATAATAGAGACAGTAGATCTAGCTGGTCTGTCATAGTATATAAATAGAGACAGTATATCGACCTGTCTGTCATAATATAATAGAGACAGTATATCGACCTGGTCTGTCATAATACAGACGGCCAGTAGATCTAGCTGGTCTGTCATAATATAATAGAGACAGTATATCTACCTGGTCTGTCATGGGCCAATAGAGACAGTATATCACCTGTCTGTCATAATATAATAGAGACAGTATATAGGACTCGGTCTGTCATACCATATAGAGACATAGAGACAGTATATCGACCTGGTCTGTCATTTTACAGAAGAGACAGTAGATCTAGCTGGTCTGTCATAATATAATAGAGACAGTAGATCTAGCTGGTCTGTCATAATATAATAGAGACAGTAGATCGAGCTGGTCTGTCATAGTATAATAGAGACAGTAGATCTACCTGGTCTGTCAAAATATAATAGACACAGTAGATCTACCTGGTCTGTCATTTTATAATAGAGACAGTAGATCTAGCTGGTCTGTCATAATATAATAGAGACAGTATATCTACCTGGTCTGTCATAATATAATAGAGACAGTATATTGACCTGGGTCTGTCATAATATAATAGAGACAGTATATCACCTGGTCTGTCATAATACAGCTATAGACAGTAGATCTAGTTAATCTTGTCATAATATAATAGACACAGTAGATCTAGCTGGTCTGTTATAATATAATAGAGACAGTAGATCTAGCTGGTCTGTCATAATACAATAGAGACAGTAGATCTAGCTGGTCTGTCATAATACAATAGAGACAGTAGATTTAGCTGCTCTGTCATACCATAATAGAGACATAGAGACAGTAGATTTAGCTGCTCTGTCATACCATAATAGAGACATAGAGACAGTAGATTTAGCTGGTCTGTCATAATATAATAGAGACAGTATATCTACCTGGTCTGTCATTTTATAATAGAGACAGTATATCCAGCTGGTCTGTCATAATATAATAGAGACAGTAGATCTAGCTGGTCTGTCATAATATAATAGAGACAGTAGATCTAGCTGGTCTGTCATAGTATAATAGGGACAGTAGATCTACCTGGTCTGTCAAAATATAATAGAGACAGTAGATCTAGCTGGTCTGTCATAATATAATAGAGACAGTAGATCTACCTGGTCTGTCAAAATATAATAGAGACAGTAGATCTAGCTGGTCTGTTATAATATAATAGAGACAGTAGATCTAGCTGGTCTGTCATAATACAATAGAGACAGTAGATCTAGCTGGTCTGTCATAATACAATAGAGACAGTAGATTTAGCTGCTCTGTCATACCATAATAGAGACATAGAGACAGTAGATTTAGCTGCTCTGTCATACCATAATAGAGACATAAAGACAGTAGATTTAGCTGGTCTGTCATAATATAATAGAGACAGTATATCTACCTGGTCTGTCATTTTATAATAGAGACAGTATATCCAGCTAGTCTGTCATAATATAATAGAGACAGTAGATCTAGCTGGTCTGTCATAATATAATAGAGACAGTAGATCTAGCTGGTCTGTCATAGTATAATAGGGACAGTAGATCTACCTGGTCTGTCAAAATATAATAGAGACAGTAGATCTAGCTGGTCTGTCATAATATAATAGAGACAGTAGATCTACCTGGTCTGTCAAAATATAATAGAGACAGTAGATCTAGCTGGTCTGTCATAATACAATAGAGACAGTAGATTTAGCTGCTCTGTCATACCATAATAGAGACATAGAGACAATAGATTTAGCTGGTCTGTCATAATATAATAGAGACAGTAGATCTAGCTGGTCTGTCATAATATAATAGAGACAGTAGATCTAGCTGTTCTGTCATAGTATAATAGGGACAGTAGATCTACCTGGTCTGTCAAAATATAATAGAGACAGTAGATCTAGCTGGTCTGTCATAATATAATAGAGACAGTAGATCTACCTGGTCTGTCAAAATATAATAGAGGCAGTAGATTTAGTTGGTCTGTCATAATATAATAGTGAGACACTAGATCTAGCTGGTCTGTCATAATATAATAGAGACAGTATATCTACCTGGTCTGTCATAATATAATAGAGACAGTATATCACCTGGTCTGTCATAATATAATAGAGACAGTATATCGACCTGGTCTGTCATAATGTTGAAGAGACAGTAGATCTAGCTGGTCTGTCATAATATAATAGAGACAGTATATCTACCTGGTCTGTCATAATATAATAGAGACAGTATATCGAATTGGTCTGTCATAATATAATAGAGACAGTATATCGACCTGGTCTGTCATAATACAGAAGATATTGTAGGATCTAGCTGGTCTGTCATAATATATATAGAGACAGTATATCTACCTGGTCTGTCATAATATAATAGAGACAGTATATCGACCTCGGTCTGTCATAATATAATAGAGATAAGATATCTAATTGGTCTGTCATAATATAATAGAGACAGTATATCGACCTGGTCTGTCATAATACAGAAGAGACAGCAGATCTAGCTGGGTCTGTCATAATATAACAGAGACAGTATATCTACCTGGTCTGTCATTTTATAATAGAGACAGTAGATCTAGCTGGTCTGTCATAATATAATAGAGACAGCATTCTAGCTGGTCTGTCATAATATAATAGAGACAGTAGATCTAGCTGGTCTGTCATAGTATAATAGGGACAGTAGATCTACCTGGTCTTTCAAAATATAATAGAGACAGTAGATCTAGCTGGTCTGTCATAATATAATAGAGACAGTAGATCTACCTGGTCTGTCAAACATAATAGAGACAGTAGATTTAGTTGGTCTGTCATAATATAATAGAGACACTAGATCTAGCTGGTCTGTCATAATATAATAGAGACAGTATATCGAATTAGTCTGTCATAATATAATAGAGACAGTATATCACCTGGTCTGTCATAATATAATAGAGACAGTATATCGACCTGGTCTGTCAGCACACAGAAGAGACAGATCTAGCTGGTCTGTCATAATATAATAGATACAGTAGATCTAGCTGGTCTGTTATAATATAACAGAGACAGTATATCTAGCCGGTCTGTCATAATACATTAGAGATTGTAGATCTAGCTGTTCTCTCATAACATACACAGAGACAGTAGATTTATTTGCCTCTGTCATACTCATAGCACAGAGATATGATATTGCAGGATTTAGCTGCTCTGTCATACCATAATAGAGACAGAGAGACAGTAGATTTAGCTGGTCTGTCATAATATAATAGAGACAGTAGATCTAGCTATTTGGTTATACCATAATAGAGACAGAGAGACAGTAGATTTAGCTGGTCTGTCATAATATAATAGAGACAGTATATCGACCTGGTCTGTCATAATATAATAGAGACAGTATATCGACCTGGTCTGTCATAATATAATAGAGACAGTATATCGACCTGGTCTGTCATAATACAGAAGAGACAGTAGATCTAGCTGGTCTGTCATAATATAATAGAGACAGTATATCTACCTGGTCTGTCATTTATAATAGAGACAGTAGATCTAGCTGGTCTGTCATAATATAATAGAGACAGTATTCTAGCTGGTCTGTCATAATATAACAGAGACAGTATACCTACCTGGTCTGTCATTTTTATAATAGGAGACAGTAGATCTAGCTGGTCTGTCATAATATAATAGAGACAGCAGATCTAGCTGGTCTGTCATAATATAATAGAGACAGTAGATCTAGCTGGTCTGTCATAGTATAATAGGGACAGTAGATCTACCTGGTCTTTCAAAATATAATAGAGACAGTAGATCTAGCTGGCCCTGTCATGTAACATAATAGAGACAGTAGATCTACCTGGTCTGTCAAAATATAATAGAGACAGTAGATTTAGTTGGTCTGTCATAATATAATAGAGACACTAGATCTAGCTGGTCTGTCATATATAATAGAGACAGTATATCGACCTGGTCTGTCATAATATAATAGAGACAGTATATCACCTGGTCTGTCATAATATAATAGAGACAGTATATCGACCCGGTCTGTCATAATACAGAAGAGACAGTAGATCTAGCTGGTCTGTCATAATATAATAGACACAGTAGATCTAGCTGGTCTGTTATAATATAATAGAGACAGTAGATCTAGCTGGTCTGTCATAATACAATAGAGACACAGTAGATCTAGCTGGTCTGTCATAATACAATAGAGACAGTAGATTTAGTTGCTCTGTCATACCATAATAGAGACATAGAGACAGTAGAGACCATAATAGATTTAGCTGGTCTGTCATAATATAATAGAGACAGTAGATCTAGCTGGTCTGTCATAGCATAATAGGGACAGTAGATCTAGCTGGTCTGTCATAATGTCATATTATAATTGAGACAATAGATCTAGCTGGTCTGTCATAATATAATAGAGACAGTAGATCTAGCCGGTCTGTCATATTATAATAGAGACAGTAGATCTCGCTGGTCTGTCATATTATAATAGAGACAATTGATCTAGCTGGTCTGTCATAATACAATAGCGAGAATAGATCTAGCTGGTCTGTCATTTTATAATGGAGTCGGTATATCTACCTGGTCTCTCATAATATAATAGAGACAGTAGATCGAGCTGGTCTGTCATAATACAATAGAGACAGTAGATCTAGCTGGTCTGTCATAATAAAATAGACAGTATATCTAGCTGGTCTGTCATAATATAACAGACAGTAGATCTAGCTGGTCTGTCATAATATAATAGACACAGTAGATCTAGCTGGTCTGTTATAATATAATAGACACAGTAGATCTGGCTGGTCTGTCATAATATAATAGAGACAGTAGATCTACCTGGTCTGTCAAAATATAATAGAGACAGTAGATTTATTTGGTCTGTCATAATATAATAGAGACACTAGATCTAGCTGGTCTGTCATAATATAATAGAGATAGTAGATCTAGCTGGTCTGTCATAATACAATAGAGACAGTAGATCTAGCTGGTCTGTCATAATGTCATATTATAATAGAGACAATAGATCTAGCTGGTCTGTCATAGTATAATAGGGACAGTAGATCTACCTGGTCTGTCAAAATATAATAGAGACAGTAGATCTAGCTGGTCTGTCATAATATAATAGAGACAGTAGATCTACCTGGTCTGTCAAAATATAATAGAGACAGTAGATTTAGTTGGTCTGACATAATATAATAGAGACACTAGATCTAGCTGGTCTGTCATAATATAATAGAGACACTAGATCTAGCTGGTCTGTCATAGTATAATAGGGACAGTAGATCTACCTGGTCTGTCAAAATATAATAGAGACAGTAGATCTAGCTGGTCTGTCATAATATAATAGAGACAGTAGATCTACCTGGTCTGTCAAAATATAATAGAGACAGTAATTTAGTTGGTCTGACATAATATAATAGAGACACTAGATCTAGCTGGTCTGTCATAATATAATAGAGACACTAGATCTAGCTGGTCTGTCATAATATAATAGAGATAGTAGATCTAGCTGGTCTGGCATAATACAATAGAGACAGTATATCTAGCTGGTCTGTCATATTACAATAGAGACAGTAGATTTAGCTGGTCTGTCAAAATATAATAGAGACAGTATATCTACCTGGTCTGTCATTTATAATGAATGCAGTATATCTACCTGGTCTGTCATAATATAATAAGAGACAGTATATTTGACCTGGTCTGTCATAAGCATAATAGAGACAGTATATCGACCCTGGTCTGTCATAATGAAGAGACAGTGATCTGCTTCAATTCATCTTAATATAATAGACACAGTAGATCTAGCTGGTCTGTTTATAATATATTAGAGACGATGATCCTAGCTGGTCTGTCATAATACAATAGAGACAGTAGATCCTAGCTGGTCTGTCATAATACAATAGAGACAGTAGTTGCTGCTCTGTCATGCCATAATAGAGACATAGAGACAGTAGATTTAGCTGCTCTGTCATACCACTCTTGGGAACATAGGGGCAGTAGATTTAGCTGGTCTGTCATAATATAATAGAAGACAGTATATCTACCTGGTCTGTCATTTATAATAGAGACAGTATATCCAGCTGGTCTGTCATAATATAATAGAGACAGTAGATCTAGCTGGTCTGTCATAATATAATAGAGACAGTAGATCTAGCTGGTCTGTCATAGTATAATAGGGACAGTAGATCTAGCTGTTCTGTCATAGTATAATAGGGACAGTAGATCTACCTGGTCTATCAAAATATAATAGAGACAGTAGATCTAGTTGGTCTGACATAATATAATAGGGACACTAGATCTAGCTGGTCTGTCATAATATAATAGAGATAGTAGATCTAGCTGGTCTGTCATAATATAATAGAGATAGTAGATCTAGCTGGTCTGGCATAATACAATAGAGACAGTATATCTAGCTGGTCTGTCATAATACAATAGAGACAGTAGATTTAGCTGGTCTGTCAAAAATATAATAGAGACAGTATATCTACCTGGTCTGTCATTTTATAATAGATACAGTATATCTACCTGGTCTGTCATAATATAATAGAGACAGTATATTGACCTGGTCTGTCATAATATAATAGAGACAGTATATCGACCTGGTCTGTCATAATACAGAAGAGACAGTAGATATATCGCTGGTCTGTCATAATAGAAGAGACAGTAGATCTAGCTGGTCTGTCATAATATAATAGAGACACTAGATCTAGCTGGTCTGTCATAATATAATAGAGATAGTAGATCTAGCTGGTCTGGCATAATACAATAGAGACAGTATATCTAGCTGGTCTGTCATAATACAATAGAGACAGTAGATTTAGCTGGTCTGTCAAAATATAATAGAGACAGTATATCTACCTGGTCTGTCATTTTTATAATAGATACAGTATATCTACCTGGTCTGTCATAATATAATAGAGACAGTATATTGACCTGGTCTGTCATAATATAATAGAAGTATATTAAACCTGGTCTGTCATAAGCCACAGAAGAGACAGTAGATCTAGCTGGTCTGTCATAATATAATAGACACAGTAGATCTAGCTGGTCTGTTATAATATAATAGAGACAGTAGATCTAGCTGGTCTGTCATAATACAATAGAGACAGTAGATCTAGCTGGTCTGTCATAATACAATAGAGACAGTAGATTTAGCTGCTCTGTCATACCATAATAGAGACATAGAGACAGTAGATTTGACTGCTCTGTCATACCATAATAGAGACATAGAGACAGTAGATTTAGCTGGTCTGTCATAATATAATAGAACAGTATATCTACCTGGTCTGTCATTTATAATAGAGACATTATATCATTTGGTGTCATAATATAATAGAGACAGTAGATCTAGCTGGTCTGTCATAATATAATAGAGACAGTAGATCTAGCTGGTCTGTCATAGTATAATAGGGACAGTAGATCTAGCTGTTCTGTCATAGTATAATAGGGACAGTAGATCTGCCTGGTCTGTCAAAATATAATGAGAGACAGTAGATCTAGTTGGTCTGACATAATATAATAGAGACACTAGATCTAGCTGGTCTGTCATAATATAATAGAGATAGTAGATCTAGCTGGTCTGTCATAATATAATAGAGATAGTAGATCTAGCTGGTCTGGCATAATACAATAGAGACAGTATATCTAGCTGGTCTGTCATAATACAATAGAGACAGTAGATTTAGCTGGTCTGTCAAAATATAATAGAGACAGTATATCTACCTGGTCTGTCATTTATAATAGAGACAGTAGATCTAGCTGGTCTGTCATAATATAATAGAGACAGTATATCTACCTGGTCTGTCATAATATAATAGAGACAGTATATTGACCTGGTCTGTCATAATATAATAGAGACCCAGTATATCGACCTGGTCTGTCATAATACAGAAGAGACAGTAGATCTAGCTGGTCTGTCATAATATAATAGACACAGTAGATCTGGCTGGTCCTGTTATAATATAATAGAACAGTAGATCTAGCTGGTCTGTCATAATACAATAGAGACAGTAGATCTAGCTGGTCTGTCATAATACAATAGAGACAGTAGATTTAGCTGCTCTGTCATACCATAATAGAGACATAGAGACAGTAGATTTAGCTGCTCTGTCATACCATAATAGAGACATAGAGACAGTAGATTTAGCTGGTCTGTCATAATATAATAGAGACAATATATCTACCTGGTCTGTCATTTTATAATAGAGACAGTAGATCTAGCTGGTCTGTTATAATATAATAGAGACAGTAGATCTAGCTGGTCTGTCATAATATAATAGAGACAGTAGATCTAGCTGGTCTGTCATAGTATAATAGGGACAGTAGATCTACCTGGTCTGTCATAATATAATAGAGACAGTATATCGACCTGGTCTGTCATAATACAATAGAGACAGTAGATCTAGCTGGTCTGTCATAATAAAATAGACAGTATATCTAGCTGGTCTGTCATAATATAATAGACAGTAGATCTAGCTGGTCTGTCATAATATAATAGACACAGTAGATCTAGCTGGTCTGTTGTAATATGATAGACACAGTAGATCTGGCTGGTCTGTCATAATATAATAGAGACAGTAGATCTACCTGGTCTGTCAAAATATAATAGAGACAGTAGATTTAGTTGGTCTGTCATAATATAATAGAGACACTAGATCTAGCTGGTCTGTCATAATATAATAGAGATAGTAGATCTAGCTGGTCTGTCATAATACAATAGAGACAGTAGATCTAGCTGGTCTGTCATAATGTCATATTATAATAGAGACAATAGATCTAGCTGGTCTGTCATAGTATAATAGGGACAGTAGATCTACCTGGTCTGTCAAAATATAATAGAGACAGTAGATCTAGCTGGTCTGTCATAATATAATAGAGACAGTAGATCTACCTGGTCTGTCAAAATATAATAGAGACAGTAGATTTAGTTGGTCTGACATAATATAATAGAGACACTAGATCTAGCTGGTCTGTCATAATATAATAGAGACACTAGATCTAGCTGGTCTGTCATAGTATAATAGGGACAGTAGATCTACCTGGTCTGTCAAAATATAATAGAGACAGTAGATCTAGCTGGTCTGTCATAATATAATAGAGACAGTAGATCTACCTGGTCTGTCAAAATATAATAGAGACAGTAGATTTAGTTGGTCTGACATAATATAATAGAGACACTAGATCTAGCTGGTCTGTCATAATATAATAGAGACACTAGATCTAGCTGGTCTGTCATAATATAATAGAGATAGTAGATCTAGCTGGTCTGGCATAATACAATAGAGACAGTATATCTAGCTGGTCTGTCATAATACAATAGAGACAGTAGATTTAGCTGGTCTGTCAAAATATAATAGAGACAGTATATCTACCTGGTCTGTCATTTTATAATAGAGACAGTATATCTACCTGGTCTGTCATAATATAATAGAGACAGTATATTGACCTGGTCTGTCATAATATAATAGAGACAGTATATCGACCTGGTCTGTCATAATACAGAAGAGACAGTAGATCTAGCTGGTCTGTCATAATATAATAGACACAGTAGATCTAGCTGGTCTGTTATAATATAATAGAGACAGTAGATCTAGCTGGTCTGTCATAATACAATAGAGACAGTAGATCTAGCTGGTCTGTCATAATACAATAGAGACAGTAGATTTAGCTGCTCTGTCATACCATAATAGAGACATAGAGACAGTAGATTTAGCTGCTCTGTCATACCATAATAGAGACATAGAGACAGTAGATTTAGCTGGTCTGTCATAATATAATAGAGACAGTATATCTACCTGGTCTGTCATTTTATAATAGAGACAGTATATCCAGCTGGTCTGTCATAATATAATAGAGACAGTAGATCTAGCTGGTCTGTCATAATATAATAGAGACAGTAGATCTAGCTGGTCTGTCATAGTATAATAGGGACAGTAGATCTAGCTGTTCTGTCATAGTATAATAGGGACAGTAGATCTACCTGGTCTGTCAAAATATAATAGAGACAGTAGATCTAGTTGGTCTGACATAATATAATAGAGACAGTAGATCT
>NW_026280244.1:0-3726 GCF_023373465.1 Oncorhynchus keta | reverse complement strand
GACTAGTAACTGGAAGGGACCAAATAATGAAAGACAAGCACTGTAGTTTTCAGTTCCACAAAGTGGGTGTGGAAGAGGTGAACAAAATGGTTGCTAATCTATAATAAGGACAAACCACCTGGTACCGACTACCTGGATGGTAAATTGCTAAGATTTGTAGTGGAATACATTGTGACTTTATTGCCCACATCTTCACTTTAAGTCTAGAAGACGGTGTGCCCTCAGACACGAGGGGGGCAAAGGTCATTCAGCTACCCAAGAATAGCAGAGTACCCTTTAATGGTTCAAACAGCCGATCAATCAGTCTGTTAGAAGTGCTAGCAAACTTTGGAAAAGATTGTCTGACCAAATACAAAGAAATTTTACAGAAAATTAATTAACAACAGACTTTCAGCATGCTTATAGGGAAGGGTACTCAACATGCTTAGCACTGACACAAAGGACTGATGCTTGGCTGAAATAAATTACATTTACATTTAAGTCATTTAGCAGACGCTCTTATCCAGAGCGACTTACAAATTGGTGCATACACCTTATGACATCCAGTGGAACAGCCACTTGCATCTAAATCTTTTTTTTGGGGGAGAAGGGGGGTGAGAAGGATTACTTACCCTTACTTACCCTATCCTAGGTATTCCTTGAAGAGGTGGGGTTTCAGGTGTCTCCGGAAGGCGGTGATTGACTCCGCTGTCCTGGCGTCGTGAGGGAGTTTGTTCCACCTTTGGGGGCCAGAGCAGCGAACAGTTTTGACTGGGCTGAGCGGGAACTGTACTTCCTCAGTGGTAGGGAGGCGAGCAGGCCAGAGGTGGATGAACGCAGTGCCCTTGTTTGGGTGTAGGGCCTGATCAGAGCCTGGAGGTACTGAGGTGCCGTTCCCTCACAGCTCCGTAGGCAAGCACCATGGTCTTGTAGCGGATGCGAGCCCAACTGGAAGCCAGTGGAGAGAGCGGAGGAGCCGGGGTGACGTGAGAGAACTTGGGAAGGTTGAACACCAGACGGGCTGCGGTGTTCTGGATGAGTTGTAGGGGTTTAATGGCACAGGCAGGGAGCCCAGCCAACAGCGAGTTGCAGTAATCAAGACGGGAGATGACAAGTGCCTGGATTAGGACCTGCGCCGCTTCCTGTGTGAGGCAGGGTCAGCTTCTGCGGATGTTGTAGAGCATGAACCTACAGGAACGGGACACCGCCTGATGTTAGTTGAGAACGCCAGGGTGTTGTCCAGGATCACGCCAAGGTTCTTAGCGCTCTGGGAGGAGGACACAATGGAGTTGTCAACCGTGATGGCGAGATCATGGAACGGGCAGTCCTTCCCGGGAGGAAGAGGAGCTCCGTCTTGCTGAGGTTCAGCTTGAGGTGGTGATCCGTCATCCACACTGATATGTCTGCCAGACATGCAGAGATGCGATCGCCACCTGGTCATCAGAAGGGGGAAAGGAGAAGATTAATTGTGTGTCGTCTGCATAGCAATGATAGAGAGACCATGTGAGGTTATGACAGAGCCAAGTGACTTGGTGTATAGCGAGAATAAGAGAGGGCCTAGAACAGAGCCCTGGGGGACACCAGTGGTGAGAGCGCGTGGTGAGGAGACAGATTCTCGCCACGCCACCTGGTAGGAGCGACCTGTCAGGTAGGACGCAACTAAGCGTGGGCCGCGCCCGAGAGATGCCCAACTCGGAGAGGGTGGAGAGGAGGATCTGATGGTTCACAGTATCGAAGGCAGCCGATAGGTCTAGAAGGATGAGAGCAGAGGAGAGAGAGTTAGCTTTAGCAGTGCGGAGCGCCTCCGTGAAACAGAGAAGAGCAGTCTCAGTTGAATGACTAGTCTTGAAACCTGACTGATTTGGATCAAGAAGGTCATTCTGAGAGAGATAGCGGTAGAGCTGGCCAAGGACGGCACGCTCAAGAGTTTTGGAGAGAAAAGAGAGAGGGATACTGGTCTGTAGTTGTTGACATCGGAGGGATCGAGTGTAGGTTTTTCAGAAGGGGGGTGCAACTCTCGCTCTCTTGAAGACGGGAGGGACGCCAGCGGTCAGGGGATGAGTTGATGAGCGAGGTGAGGTAAGGGAGAAGGTCTCCCGGAAATGGTCTGGAGAAGAGAGGGGATAGGGTCAAGCGGGCAGGTTGTTGGGCGGCCGGGTCACAAGACGCGAGATTTCATCTGGAGAGAGAGGGGAGAAAGAGGTCAGAGCATAGGGTAGGCAGTGTGAGCAGAACCAGCGGTGTCGTTTGACTTAGCAAACGAGATCGGATGTCACGACCTTCTTTTTTCAAAATGGTTGACGAAGTCATCTGCAGAGAGGGGGAGGAGGGGGGATTCAGGGAGGGAGGAGAAGGTGGCAAAGAGCTTCCTAGGTTAGAGCAGATGCTTGGAATTTAGAATGGTAGAAAGTGGCTTTAGCAGCAGAGACAGAGGAGGAAAATGTAGAGAGGAGGGAGTGAAAGGATGCCAGGTCCGCAGGGGCGGGAGTTTTTTCCCCCATTTCCGCTCGGCTGCCTGAGCCCTGTTCTGTGAGCTCGCAAGGAGTCGTCGAGCCACGGAGCGGGAGGGGAGGACCGAGCCGGCCTGGAGGATAGGGGACATAGGGAGTCAAAGGATGCAGTAAGGGAGGAGAGGAGGGTTGAGGAGGCAGAATCAGGAGATAGGTTGGAGAAAGTTTGAGCAGAGGGAAGAGATGATAGGATGGAAGAGGAGAGAGTAGCTGGGGGAGAGAGAGCGAAGGTTGGGACGGCGCGATACCATCCGAGTAGGGGCAGTGTGGGAAGTGTTGGATGAGAGCGAGAGGGAAAAGGATACAAGGTAGTGGTGGAGACTTGGAGGGAGTTGCAGTGAGGTTATGGAAGAACAGCATCTAGTAAAGATGAGGTCAAGCGTATTGCCTGCCTTGGTGAGTAGGGGGAAGGTGAGAGGGTGAGGTCAAAAGAGGAGAGGAGTGGAAAGAAGGGAGGCAGAGAGGAATGAGTCAAAGGTAGACGGGGGGAGGTTAAAGTCGCCCAGAACTGTGAGAGGTGAGCCGTCCTCAGGAAAGGAGCTTATCAAGGCATCAAGCTCTGTTGATGAACTCTCCGAGGAACCTGGAGGGCGATAAATGATAAGGATGTTAAGCTTGAAAGGGCTGGTAACTGTGACAGCATGGAATTCAAAGGAGGCGATAGACAGATGGGTAAGGGGAGAAAGAGAAAGACCACTTGGGAGAGATGAGGATCCTTGGTGCCACCACCCCGCTGACCAGAAGCTCTCGGGGTGTGCGAGAACACGTGGGCGGACGAGGAGAGAGCAGTAGGAGTAGCAGTGTTATCTGTGGTGATCCATGTTTCGTCAGTGCCAAGAAGTCAAGGGACTGGAGGAGGCATAGGCTGAGATGAACTCTGCCTTGTTGGCCGCAGATCGGCAGTTCCAGAGGCTACCGGAGACCTGGAACTCCACGTGGGTCGACGCGCTGGGACCACCAGATTAGGGTGGTCGCGGCCACGCGGTGTGAGCGTTTGTATGGTCTGTGCAGAGAGGAGAGAACAGGGATAGACAGACACATAGTTGACAGGCTACAGAAAAAGGCTACGCTAATGCAAGGAGATTGAATGACAAGACTACAATGCCGAATGTTCAGAAAGTTAAGCTTACGTAGCAAGAGTCTTATTGACTAAAATGATTAAAATGATACAGTACTGCTAAAGTAGGCTAGCTGGCAGTGGCTGCGTTGTTGACACTACACTAATCAAGTCGTTCCG